>NC_028643.1:78483146-78542700 GCF_001406875.1 Solanum pennellii | reverse complement strand
GGTGTTCGAAACATTCTGTATACCGACCTCTGTTTTCTCATAAAGAATGAGTTTTTCCTCATCTGCATCCATGCTAAAAGTCAAATCTGGTATATCACTCACATCATTCTGGTATAGGAAATCAAGAAACCATCAGAAGTTCCATAGATGAAATTGTATATCAGTTACAAATTACTGCATCTTAATATAATCTCACCTCCAGCATCCACTTCAAGTTCTTATAGTAATCAGGATCGACAGCCTCTATATCATGATATGTGACCTTCACACCAAGGATATGTTTGTAGAATGACCGGGTAAAATGAACATCCAGCAACTGCCCGTCAAATAGTGCTTTGGCAACCTATAAAGAGTATCACATCAAAGGCTTGAGATTAAGATGTCAAACAAGGATAAAATTATTGCTTGGATTTTAAAATTAGTTCCAGAAGTCCTACCACACGGCCTACAAATTTGAAGTATGAGAGATGTTCAGTTTGATAAACAGAGTTTGGGTTAGGTTGGAAAGTTGCATTATTCCCAACAGTCGTAAACAGCAAGGCTCCTTTGTCAAATATGACCCTCGATAGCAATTGATACCACTCTCTCGTCAAACCACCAGCATCAATACCCTCTTCACCTTGAAAATGCACATTTAACCGTCCTTTCAGGTCTTGATTGGGTCGCATCCGCAACTGATTATAAGAATCCTCCAACACATAAGCCCGCCGAACGCTAATTCGCAGAGGACCTGAGAGGTGCTGTTCATGCTGCTGCCTTATTCTCGAGCGAAAATAAGCTCTTTTATTGTCAAAATCAATGAGTCGTGGGGCTTTCAGCATCACACAAAGTGATTTCTCCAGTAAGCCAGGGTTTTGCCTGACAAAAGCGTTAAGCAAGCGCCTATGCTTTTCCGCAAATCTTACAAATGTTACAGCACCATCTACTCTTTTATGTGAATCACCAACAGACTTGGAGGACAACTTGACTGAAGTACCGGCTAACTCTTTCACTTCTCTTGCAGTTGCATTCATATGATCTTGCTGCATAATAGAAATGTTTGCCTGAAGCTTCTCACACAGAACAAAGAAAGCCTCAATAAAAGGTAACAGACGCTGAGTTCCAGGGGGCAATGGAGAAGATACAGATGAAGCACCGGCTTCATGTATATGCTCCCCAGTGTTGGTACTTGACATAACTGAAGAAGTGCTCTGGGTGAGCTCTAACTCCATGGTGCCTATGCATTCACTCAGGCCTTCCCACAAAGGTTCTAGCGCAACATTTAACTTCCACATGATGTTATGCTCATCATGTTCTTCCTCCATAGATGTGTCTGTATTGCCATCAGCAGAAGCTGTACTTAGTGAACTAAGAGTCTGTAGTACACGAAGGACTGCAGCTCCAGCCATAGATCCAGCGCTCAATCCCAGCATGTGTGTATTCTTAAGTGTGATAAGCTCTTCCACAGCTGACTTGCTCAGCCTTTGAGTCAACTCTGAAAGTTCAGAAATGAAGAACTTCCGATGGGGAGCAGCAACTGAGGCTAGCTTCTTCAACACCTCACCCGCAAGCATGTAAACTTTATCTGAGAGCCTAAACGACATACACTAGAGGTCAGATAGTTGCAACACAACATTTATCTTTCAGAAGTGAAGAAGAAATATGAACCAAAATGGGAAATCAACGGGAAATGAAAAGATACAGCAATTTAAATAGAAAAATACCCTTCATGACCAAGAAGACAGCAAAGGTTGTGCAAATCAGAATGTGGCAGCTGCAAGAAGATGTCATGAATGATTGTGCTTCCATTGGCATCAGATGCAGGGTTGGCAGAACCAGTGCCGCTATCATCTTGAGGGGACTTTATGTCTGGCAACGCAGGATCTTTCTGTATATCACTCATAGTTTCATTGCCATCAGGATTATTAGAACCCTCTACTGTTTCATTATGAGAACGGTCTATTGTTTCTTCAGAATGAGTCTGACACTCCATCTTGGATGCAGCAGTATAGACAACTACTTGAAGGAGTCCCATGACCTACACAGTACATTCAAGGAAACAACAAATGTATCTGAATTAACTATCGTCGGACCTAAATATTTCAGTAGCATCAAAGCATTTGATCATAATCTACCTGTTCAAGATGTGCTATGCTGCGCAAAAAAAGTGGCTGGTTCAAGAGCTTCAGAAACAAAACCAATGGAATATCCCTCTTGTTAGAGCTTCTAAAAGGATTGGAGGGATCTTCTCCAACAATTTTCTCCTTGCCTTTGTCCCTCTTGTTTTCCAAACACTTCACATCTGACCACTCTGGAATAAGTGAGAGATCAAAGTAGAAAAGAAGACTGGCAACTGCAGAGTGGTTGGTAGCAAGGTAAGTTAAGATCTCCAGAATCCGCCGCAATACCAGTGGAGGAAGACCTGGAAAATGACTTAAATGGTTAGCAACAGACAATATGTAAACAGAGACCTATAACGTCACTTAAGAAGAGACAGATACCATCAAATAATTGTGATCGTCCATAAACAATGTTCGACTGACAGCCATAAAGTCTCTGTGAGTTAATGGTTGTTAAACCACCAACAGCCCCTCCAGTCTCGGGCTTGATAGCTTCAAGAAGAAGGTGGACTAGAACTGCTCTTGTACTGCTATGAGCAGACAAATTCAACAAGAGTCTTTGCAACAGACCTTTCCCAAGAGGCTGAAAACAAATATTGAATGTCTCAGTTAAAGTTGTTGAGTGCACACAGTAAAATATAAAAACCAAAATATCACAACGTCAATTACAACTCTACAGAAGCAAGCCAATTGTTTGATGACAGAAGCATTTTCATTTCAAAGGTGCTTGATCGGTTGATGTGAAGCAATTTACCTGTGCTAATCGCAAGAGGCGGATCAATGCTTTCAAGCCATGAGCATCTAAAAGTGGCTCGCCTTCAAGTTCCTTCAACTTCAAACTCTCTGAAAAAGAGGATGAAGCCCTCCGGGCAATTGTAACACCCACACCCCTGTCCATAACTGTCTGTCTGTCAAATCCCAGACCATTTCTACGACCATGAAGCCTGTGGCTGCCTCCAAACAAGCTGCGTGCTTGGTAATGACTCATAGCTCTGTCCCGAAGCATTTGCGCTTCAGCGAGTAACGTAGATGGCAATGCTGACAAAACAGCTTCTGATGATGTTAACAGAACCTGACAAACACCACAAAAAAACAATGAAGACAATGATATAACATTCAGAGGAATGGGCGGAAAACACTCTAGGTACAGACCTCTTCACGCAGATCAGCTGGAAAGGTGGCTATGATTGAGGCATTGTCCATTTCCACGGGCTGACCTTCAGCCTGCTGTACGACTCTTTGAGCACGTTGTTGGGCAAGAACTTCTGCTTGAATATCCGGAGGAAGAGCAGCTAAAAACTCTGGATCAATATCTTCAGCTGTTGGTGCTGTATAAGTTGGAGGTTGAGCCTGAGCCTGCTGCGATGCAAGAACCTCTGCCCGAAGGTCTTCAGGGAGTGCCTCTAGAAAGGTTGGGTCAATAGCATTTGCAGTAGAAGCTTCATTATTCAAACTAGTTTCATCAGTTTGACTAGCATCTTGAACTTCCTGAAGGTTCTGAGTCACTGATGGATCCTCTGGCAGAATAGGCAATGGTGGGTCACTCTCCCTTTCTGTTTCTGTACCGTGCATGTGTATATCTGTATCCTCCTGAACTACAGAAACATGATGAGCACTGGAATCCAGCATTGCTTCCCCAGATATTAAAAGTGGCTCATCAATTGCACGACCGTCTGTTACAGTGGTTGTATCATGGTTTACATCAGAAGAGGTCGCATTGCATATGTGTAAATCCCCATCAGCGGTCCTATCATGCATCGCAATGCCTTCACCTTGTATAGATGACACAGCATAACCTGCAGTTTCCTCAATGTTATCACTTGGATTTGCATTTTCTTCTCCAATCACCATGCTTCCGTGACCATCATTTGACCTGTCCAACAGTACACTTTCCATAGGATCAACAGCTTCTGGGAATTCACCTACCTGATCAGCAACAACCTCCAGATTGTATTCTTCCCTTTCACAAGACTGAACTTCAACTGGTTGACTAGATTCTTGCCCACTATTGTTATGGCGGTCATCATTTTGTTGACCAGCAGTGCTATCACCCTCCATCTGCTGTTGATTCTCACCAATTACAGGTATGTCCTGCTCTCTCTCCAGCAATCCAAGAGGAGGATTAGTAGCTGGAGCAATTCTGCTTAGTTGACAAATAAACTGCTCCTCAACCATCTGGGCAATAGCAGCAGACTGACCACCTGCTTGGGGTTGACCATCATCAGTCCACCTACCATCACCAGGCCTCCGGCCTGGAACGTGTAGAGACTCCAAACCAACAGAAAAGTCAGCCAAAGGTGGGGGTGCTGCACCAGTGAGTCTATCACTGAAAATGCTAGGCGGCACACTATCAAATGGGAGTACTGGAGAATCAAAAGTGTAGAACCGAGCTACATCCAGCCTACCAGCAGATAAGGTTTCTGAGTCTCTGGATGAGTTCCCAAGAGATGACCAGACAGGAGCAGAGTCACCAGGCTGTGATGGCCTCAAGAGGAGAGGATGTTGCAGACCAGTAACTTCAGTAACAGATTGTTCCAAATTCCTAGTTGTTTGGCGACGGCGCTCAAAGCCAAAAGTCCTGCGAAGACCAAAGAGGTCATCAACGTTCCACCCTTCAATTGTTTCACCTCCAACATTAATAAGGCTACCACTTGTTCCAGATTGCCCTAAAACTTGTAAATGGTCAAGGCCGTCCAGGGCTTCCCTCCACCTAACCTCAATAACTCGATTTTCATGAAACTCATCATCCTCTTCATCAACCATGTCATCATTGTATTCACCTCCCAGGCCAGCATCATCATGCTCTTCCCCATCTGTATCAGCCAGAGACATCAAGCCAGTGCCATCTTCAGCTATATCTTCATCCTCATCCTCACCCTCATCATCATCCTCGTCATCCTCACCCTCATCTCCCATATCATCATCTTCTTCACCCAGTTCATGATGTGCCCTATTCTCAACGTGGAAACCCATGCCAATTTGCTCTGTGTCGTTCAAAACACCATTGTCTTCCATCTCATCACGCATGTAATCCAACCCAAGCTCGAGAGGAGGATCACCTGCATTTGCTTCTTGCTCAGTTCGCAATTCTTGCACAATGGACGGGTCTGTAGTCACATTCTCATTGCTGTGATTCTCAGAAGCACTGACCGGCAGTTGCCCTGCATTTGTATCCGGAACCTCCGGCTGGCTGCTTCCATTTCCACTGGCCTCTATATGTTGAAAGGCTGATGTTGCATTCACCTGATTATCCGATCTACCATTAACGGCAGTTGTCTTTTTCTTGTTCACAGAATCAGTTTTATAAAGTTGCTCACTAGCATTGGCAGCCCTTGTTAGGCTTTCCAATGTTTTAAGAATTAGATTCACAACTTTTGGAGCATCAGGGTGATCCAAATCAATTGCTTGAAGGACACCAGATAAGGACTGGACCAATCCTCCATCTATCATGCTTTTGGCTATTTCGGGAGAACAACCAGAACCGGGTAGGTCACCTGAGGATGAGTTCTTGGACAAAATGGAGTACGCCAGATCAACAAAAGCAAGGACCTTTTTATCTGGCAATAAACTGCTACGGGCAGAGTTGCTTTCAGACTTCACAAATAAAGACAAGGCTTTCACAAGTTCATTAATAACCCTCCTACGACCTTCACTAGATCTGCCAGACAAAACTACAAGAAACCATGAAGCTTTTTCAGACAGCTTGTCTCTCCATTCATCAGGTCCTGCAGATTTATCGATTGAAAGGGGAAGAAGCCGTTGCAACACATGATGAATAATACCGCCATAACCAGGATTCTCTAGCTGATGGGGTCCCCGTAGTTGACACATCTCCAGATCCCTTCTCAGGATAACCCCAAGAGCATGTACATACATCATAAGAATGTCACTCAACAATTTGAGTACAAAAGTAACTTTAGCAAGCCCTGCTGATTTCTCAGATACACTGTCAGACTGAACCTCCCGCACCTCATCAACCTTTGATTTCCCCTTTACTCTGACTATGGGCTCATCAACCTCCATAGCACAGGCGTTTCCCACACAATCTTCAACCAATCCCTGCGTAGGAAATGCTGCTACTATTTCAAGAAGATGATCAATTACCTGAGAAATATTTGCAGGGATCTTTTTGTGGCTTTTAGAACACTTTCCTGATCCATCATGGGCTTTATTATCAGAAATTCGCACACACTCATTAGAAGCTCCAAACTCGACAGATGTTTTGCCTTTCTCTTTCTCTTTCTCCTTGTCCTTCTCTTTTGATAAGACAATGATAGATCTCCCTCCAGATGATTCCAGCTGGCAAACCGCACCTGCAGCTTTCACGAAGACTCCAGGGTCTCTACATATCACAGTTGCCATAGATGTTAAAAATGTTTTAACAGAAGTACGACCAGCATGACGACTTCCACCAAGGGTCTGACGTATCTCCATCTCCATGGCTGTTTGCAGGGTCTGAGGATCTTCAAGAAGATGCCTAACAATGGCAGATGCCATGGTGTCATATCCAGGGAAGTAACAAGATTTTGGGAGATCAAAAAGAGAAGTCATTCCTCCATTTTCAAGAAACTGAATGGCAAGAGCATGTGTTTTTGTCAAGCGTGCACACAGCTGAAGAGCAGCCTGCATAACCATGGCTGGCGCACGCTGTTTAACCAAGTCACAAGCAAAATCAAGCACCTTACCACTCTCCTCTATACTCAAATAACCAGTAGGTTTCCCAAATATTTTCTCAAAACCAACAGATGATTCATCATCCTCGGAGACTAGAGTTGACTTCTTCTCAATAACTGCTTCAGGAACTTGGGATGGGAGATGCTCTTCTAGAGATTCTGGTAAAGATGCAGCTAGTACTCTTTCAGTATCATCACCGGAGATCTTAGGCCTAGTCTGCAACAGATTAAATAAGATTAGCAGCAGTGCACTGATGCATTTAGGAACCACAATCTCATTTTCAGCTCTAGCCTTGAACTTCATCAATATCTCAAGTACCACAGAGACAATATCGTTCTTTGCCGCAATTTCCCGTATATTTTCATCTTCAGAAAGAAGCAATGCTAAAGTATGTGCTATCATACACAAGGCACCAGTGTCCCTGGAAAATTCCAGCTGGCAATCTTTCAATTGGTGAATCATATATGAAGTCACTTTTGCACGATCTTCTCCTTTGTTCCGATTACAAAGAGTCACAAGTAAATCCATCAGCGGGAAAGCCATTGAGTCGGCACTCTGAAACAACTTAATTGTTGCAGCAAGGACATCTTCAACAGGTGGTGGCTTAGTTTGTTGTTCTTCAGATAAAACCTCCACCATTTTATCAATACTGTCGGCTTTGGAAGTCTCTGATGAATTCCCAAGTGACAAGGCAAGTGCACGAGCCAACTCATCATCTTCTTGAGCGGGATCTTCAGCATGACTGAATAACCACTCCATAGCCATCTCTACACTGTTCGTTTCAACTCGTCTTAATGCCTCCTCAGCTCTTCCTCTTGAAAAGCCCATCTCAACAATGGTAGAAATAGTAGTCTCATCAGGTGGAGGAGCCATTGCACGTGGGTTTGCAGAACTTGATGACCCACTGCGATTTCGTTTCACATCCCCAACACCACAGTAGATGTAAGTTATAAGCATAATAATAGAATTAATAAACCCTGGATTACAACTGGGGAACATCTGATGGTTCCAAATAGGAAGTGTAACATCTAGAACCTGAGACTGCAGCATACGGACAAACACTTCTGCGTCTCTTGGAACAGGAAACAACCCAATAGACAAACCGACAGCAACTGGCTGAACAAGGAGCTGTGCTTGGGATGTTGAAGTTGGAGACAAGAGCAAAGCCGAATTGACAAAATATTCAAGCAAACGGCAATAACTCTGCAGAGTACCAAGAAGCCACGAACTGTGAGATAACTTGTTTTCCTCACCACTGTTTTCAGGAACCATTCCAGATGTCAGTACGGAATACGGAAGTGTCCACAACAACTGACTGGTTGCTTCAAATGTTGTTAGAAGCTCCTTAAAGGTTCCTTGGGCATAGAAATTGTTAATCATGGCCGCATAACAGGTACGACGCCTAGCATCAAATGTTAGGGTCAGCATATCATCCACAACCTTACCAAGATATCGACACTTGACAGAAGGTGGTATATCAAGCGCAGTGGCATCTGGATATCCTGAAAAACCAAGAGCCTCGAGGAAAACTTTGGCTAAGGCAGTTCCTATGCTCTTTGAAGCTGTACTTAGAGAACCTGTTTCAGTTCTCCGACGATTTGGAGATGTAAATCCTTTAACAAGAGCCACAAAGAAAGATCGCATGCTAGAAGCGAGCTTGTTCAGATTATCTAAAACCAGAACACTGGGAGGTTTTTTCTTCACCTCCTGGATTGTACTCTCCACAACACTAGGAGCAACTTCAGAATCAACTTGTAAACTTTCCAAATGCCTACTGGTCCTTCCACCACGAATTCGTGCTAACCCATGTCTACTACGACGATTAAAACCGTCACTTGAACGAATTACAGAAAGAAACTCACGTTCTGCCCCCCATTGAGTGTGAGAACTATTCCTGATAGAAACAGGATTCATGTATCTAACTGAAGGAATATTAGTCTCGTCATCACTGTCTCTACCTCCTATATTGGAAGAACCTGCTTCTACATTTTGAGGCTCTACTTCCACGTTCTGTTTCTCATCCACCTTAGAATCACAACACAAGGAAATTTGCCAAAGTACTTCCTTATATGCTCTCCCAAGATCCTTTAAGACATCAGCATCTGCAGTTCCTAACTCAGAAACCACAGTAGTACTTCCCTTCAACAAAGAATTGGAGAGAGATAAAATACCCTCAAGACTTGAAAGGTTCTTCAACAAAGTTATCCTCTTAGCCGAGTCCACCTTAACAAGCTGAGATCCTTGAATTTGAAATATAAGTTCATTTGTTACCTTCAAATGTTCTCTTAAAAACAAACAGACTGCACGAGCAAGAGAAGCAGAATGCTGTGGAGAAAAATTCTTAAATGCAACAGATAAGGTCTGACCCATAGAAACAGAAAGTGGCAAGGCAGGCAAAGCGAACAGCTGCAGAACAGCTTCAATTCCTTTCTTCTCAACGAAAATACGGCATGTATCAGAATTCTGAAGAATTGTTTCAAGCAGACGAGCAGCATTGCTTATACATTCAGGAAGAAAAGACTCTATGTTTGGTAGCAAAGAATCAGAAGATAGTTCAACATGCTCCAAACTTTTAGCCTTTTGTGAGTCTTGCTCGGGCAAAACCACACCCCTATCCTCACCTTCTGTTTCCATCGGAACAGGGTTAGAAGAACTAGGACAGTCAGATGAGGGTGTAATAGCTTCTGGAACAGATCCAAGTTTTGCAATCTCCTTCAAGATCTCAATCATAGTTTCCACTCCAGGTCCACGCAACGAAGAGGTATGCCGCATTAGTTCATCCAGGCCACTAGACAAAGATCCAGTAGTATCTCCACTAAGGGCTCTGACGTATGTTTTTGAAGTGAATATTTTTACAAAACACCTCAAAGCATTGCGATCTTTCACAGCCTGAAGACCATTGTTATTCAAGCACAATGCATCTAAACACTGAGGTATGCAGGTGATAGCTTCTGCAGAGCAAACAACCCCATCCATAATGGCATCAATGAAGGCAGAAGGAAGACCAGCTGCTTCCAATACAGGGAAGCAGGTGGGATCTTTGTGAATAAGATCACTCATCACAGTTGCAGCAAGATGAAACACGCCTCCACCAAAATCCTTAGCTCTTCTGAAGATTATGCTCAAGCATTGAGGCAACAAACTCTCCTCTGAACCATAAATACGAGCAGTGGTTCCAGGAGCATAGGTTCCCAAAGATATGGCACGTAGTAAAGCTTTCATCAGTAATCGCCGATGATAAGCAACCAACACATCAGAATAAAGTGACTGCGTGCTGTCTGGCTCGGAAGAAGTACCAGCAACAATCTGTGAACTATTAAAGTCAGAACTTTCGAGATCACTACTAGCAGTTGCCAGCTTTACACCATTTTCAACACGAGAAACTTCCACATTAAGGCGTGCTATGGTGTCATCCAAACCTCCCAAATCTCTGAATAGTGCAGCAGCTGGATTACTATAATCCATAAATGCCTCTAGAACATGAACAGCCATGCTAACTAAATGCAAGTGTTGAGGATCCGTATCTTTAAGTAGCGGTAGAAGAGTAGGGATGAACCCTGCTTCTCGCATTGCTGAGCACCCAGATGAAGATGAGACCAAAATGGTAACAAGAGATAACAAAGCCTCAGCAAAAAGAACAGACCATTTTGAGGAGTTGCTAACAATGGAATCAATGGCCTTTTGCATAAGGCTGGAAAGAATGCCACGATGCCCCCCAGATGTTACCGCTGTCAACACACTTGGCTGGCGTGACCGATCTTGACAGAGAGCAACCAAGGAAACCAGACCCAAAATTCTAATCTTCTCAGGAACCGCATCTTCATAGCTTAATAAGGTAACCAACTCACTAATGAACTCTGGTTCACTATTGAAGAATGACACCAAATCATCTGAATCACTGCATGCTTGAACAAGAACTATAAATGCATAGAGGCGTATGCAAGTGTACTGCTGTCGAGAAGCTGAGGAACTGAATGCCCTAGCATACCGCAATCTTGTCAAAAGAGGAAACCTCAAACTAGGAGGAACCTTGTACTGCAAGACTAAACTGTTCAAAAGTTCAAGATCTGACTCTTTTCTGTTGTCAATGTCAGGCAAATGGATGATTTGTAAACCAATGGGAGCATTGGACTCATCTGAAGATTCAGTAGCATAGAATTCAAAATGTAAGGTGCGGCCTAACTCATTAGCACTTGTATCAGAGCTGTCCTGCAGAGCACAAGCAATTAACCCAAGGCCTTCTTCTTTTCCTCCCCAACCCTGTGCAAGAGCGAACAGCTTTGAATTAAGAGAAGCATCTCTAATGACATATTTCCCTATTGTTTTCTTCAAAAAGGCAGCCAAAGTTTGCAAACACGCCTCAACCACATCCGCATCGGTGGAAGCAAGCAACGCTGACAAGTGATGCTGCACCACCAAGAGAAAAAAAAAGAGCAAAAGTTTAAATTCAAAACAATATAAAATTTTGTACTGTGCGTAGGGAATATTATTAAAACACCAAGAACTACATATGTTCAGAAACTAAAACTGAATAATCACCCTTAGGCATATAAGTTCATCAACAATACCACCACAAAATGTGCCACTTCTAACCTATGTATATCCTTTTTACTTCGCTAAGCATAAGATGAAAAGTTTAACAACCCCTTATCTTTGCATCCACTGCTCACGTGGTACGTACTAAGGAAAAGACAGATAAATAACTCCACATATCTAAAGATAGGAAAGGTACATCTGATACAAACCTGTCCCCAAAAAGAAACCACAATACAACAAGACATGCAAGGAAATAGAGCCAGGAAACATTACCTTCACTAGTTTTATACCAATTGGTGACTAGAAAAAAACTAATTGGCTCGCCAATGTCTATGAACTTCAGAGAGTATTTTATGACAAGGTAAATGATTTTAAATTCCATAGCTTATATCCTTGCATTACGCCATTGGATGATGTAACTCCATTTTTTATTTTACCAAAAATACATGTTTGCTATCGTTGTAAAAGATCCTAGTGACTCCATATTTGCTATTCTCCAAAAGCATCCTCCACTAATCCGCCTTGTTTCATTTCAATAGTGAAAATGGAGTACCAAATATTTATTTTATTAACAAATTATAAATTCTTTTATGACCTAAGAATAATGCTGAGCATTTAACACTAGATGAGAAAATAATGATTCAATAGTAATCAAGATTTGCAACAAGAACAATCCAACGCTTAACCATAGAGTTAATGTAGAGCACACTAACTTCGAATTACAAAGAAGAGGGCAACATGCAGACTCACAGACATTATATGCCAATACGTATATTCTTTTACCAGAATAAAATCAGGAGCAACAAAATGAAAAGAGTCGCTTTAGGCATCTTCAGTACCTCATATGAGCTATAGAAATGCTTATTTGTGCAGTTCTCCAATATTATCCTTATAACACGAAGGACCTGGAGGACAGCTTCCCTTGGAAACTGAGGATCAGATTCCAAAAAGTGGTCATCAAATTGCAAATCCTTCCTATACTTGATGTATTTCTCAAAAAATGTATCAAAGTGATTAAACAGGTCAACCCAATGATAAAAATCACCCTGCATACACAAGAATAAGAACAAGAAAATAAATTAAGAAAGGAGAAGACGTGCCAAAGGGGGGAATAGTATAATATCTTCAACATATACATAAACAGATAGGTACCTTATCGAACTCCCAAACAAAACTTTTCAGGGGTTCTTCTATATTCTCTAATGGAGTAGCAGTGATGCTACTGATAAATGTTCGGATCTTTGGAGGCTGAAAAAGGAAGGGCAAAAACAAATTTGATCAGTGCACATTTAAATTACTTTTAAGCAGTACATGTTAAACATAACTGCCTGCCCAATTCGAAACAGCATCACAAAATCAACAATGAAACATAGTGCTTCGAGATAACGTCTTTCCCTAAGTTACTCAACTAAACTTCTGAACTTTGATTAATGAATCCAGGCTGGAGAACATTAATGAGCAAACATCATCAAAATTACATCTTGGCAACTACAAATAAAAGAAGATTTTGGGATGCTAAGTCCAAAATTCTGCCTGACAGCCCTGACTATGCAATTTCTATGATTAGTATATTGTTGGTGTCTTTGAAGTTCAAAATGCAGATATCCAAAATCAAATCAGCAATCGCACCAAATCAGAATTTGAGAATCGCTGTGATTTCAAAAGAAAAAGGGAATGTTGTTCAAATTACTAAATGTGCATATAAAACATTATTAACCGCCATGCGAGTATCAGGAATTAATGCCTAACAAAAAAAAATTTAGATAGTCTTGGTTTACTAGAAGATACACTAACAAAAAACAGACTAGCTTTTATTCACTGGAGTATTAAGTTTACACTAACAGAATCAGATTGATCTCTATGGGGCAAGACTTTTCTCTTTGCCAGTGAAAGAAATAGCTGCATAAAAATCAACCTTCTGCCTATTTGACCACAGGTACTTCACACCGGTCCCCATGGTGCCAGTATCAAAAGAAGACCCCTTGGGCTCCAACCGCGGCTGCGGGTTTTTCTTGACATCAAAAAAAGAAACTCCAGAAAACCATAAACTTATAACATATCACTCAATCAACTACTCCACGATACCGAAACACTCCAGCTATAGGTTACATCAATAAGCCTATACCATATCAATCAATCAACTATTCCATAAACCTCCAGAACATACATTCAAAAAATTCTAAGCATACACATCTAGTTAGATTAAACAAACTATTGACAAAATTCAGCTCACTATATCTAAAAAAATCAATTTACCTCAAATTAGTATGATCAGACATTAAAAAATATCACACATACAAAAAAAATCAAACTCCAACACTTCACACCAGTCACCATGGTGTCAGTACCACAAAATAAACCTCTTGAGCTCCAACCAGTTAAACAGTTAATAACATATCAATCAATCATAGCTATAACATATCAATCAACCAAGCTTCATAACATACAATCAAAAAAAAAAAATCCAAGCACACATTTTTAGTTATATTAAACAAAATTCAACTCGCAAACCTAAAAAAACACCGAACAATCACGCTTCGAATCAATTCACGTATGATCAAAAAATCAAAAACATATACATATATCACTTACCACTTCTACAGCCCTCCTTCGCTTTAACTTCATGTTTATATCAACCAAGTGATAAAACCATTGGCGAATTGAGAAGAAAAAACTGTTGAAAACAGGGCGAGAATGGATCCAATGAAATCGATCAAAGGTATGAAGGGTTTTTTGTAAGGATCAAAATTGATATATGTAAGTTTTCGATTGGATAAACACAAATTGGGGCAATGAGGTTTTATGAAGATCGAAGCGATTTCTAGGGTTTTCGAGAAGGGGTTTTTGGTTAAACGATTGGTAACTGAGGATCGCGGAGAGATAGAGGAGAAAATTGAAGAAAGCTGTGGAGTGTTGCCACTTGCTTTCCTATATATATACGAATTCCAAACAATTTTGAGGAAAATAAATTAATTAAATTTTTATTTTCTGTTTTGTATTTGTGATGAATGTGGATAGAAATTCAGAAATATTAAACTATAGGGTAAGGATTTGTTGATAATTTTTTTTTTTTTTTTACTTTATATATAGATGAATATTCTATAATAGGTATATCGTGGTTTTTTAGGAATGAAAAATATTATTTTATTTTTGATATTATATAATGTTTTTATTTGAATTCGTTGATATAATTTATTATTTAAGATCAAATTCGAAATATGTAATTAGAGACAAAATACTTATCGTTCTATTGAAATTTGAGGTGATTATGTTATTTTCACACAGGGGTATGTATTCGGTTTTTCGGTTCGGTTTTATATTATTCGGTTTGGGTTTTTGGTTTTTGGTTTTAAAGAAGTGTAATCCAATCCAAACCAAAATAAATTTGGTTTGGTTTTTCTCTTTTTGGTTTGGACTTTTTCGGTTTGGTTAATCGATTATGATAATAATTAGAAACATAACAAAGTTATATTTGCAATTATATATATATATATAATATTTAATCACAAGTAAAACATAAAACACAGTACTTAAAAGTATATCAATTATAGATGTCGAAACATAAGAAAATAAACTAAATCATAATGAAAAAAATAACTAAAAATAGGTGATTAACTCCAACTTAATTCTAAATATTATATAGTGAGTATCACCGAATACTAAATAGTGTTTTTAAAGTTGGACATGTCTTATGTGGTACACTGTTAATATTGACATATGTTATGTGATATTGTTAAGAATTGAATTTTTTCTAAGAATAAAATAAATAAATATAAGTATCATTAAGAACTATGTAAAAAGATATTCTTCAAAGGAGGAGTGGTATATAGTATAGATTATGCAGACATATAAAGAATTGAAAAATAATTTTTTATGAAGAAATACATTTGCTTTTTATAATGCACTTTTAATATATTGTATATAACACATGGGTTCTCTTTATAGAAAATGAATCAATAATAATTAATAACATTTTTTTAGTATATGATATATCTTATGAATTAATCATCAATGATATTGGATATTGCACAATATGCATTATATAGATATCATTAAGGATTAAAGAGTGTTTTTTATTTAAAAAGGTTTGAGTCAATATTTGATAATATTGTATCATATATTAGAACTGAAAAAATATTTAGTAGTATATGCTTAAGCTTTTATGTTGAATTCGAGGTACATTAACACAATTATTGAGGTTGATTTTTGATTTTTCAAGAGTTATTATGAAGGTGTTTTGATCGAAAGATGATTTATCCTTAAAGAGAAGTTGTATGAGTCTCGTTACAAAATAACGTTGATTGAACTGATTCTAAATTGCTTAAGGTTACCTTAGGATGATCCATATTCGAGGACGCTTACACCTAAGTCCTCACTAAAGAAATATTTACTATTATCTCACAATCTTTATTGATATACGTGGTGGTCGATAGTTATTCAAAGGCTTAATAAATAAGCTTAAATTATAATCATAAGGATGTTTTAATTCTAAAAAATAAAATAGATGAATAAAAATTAATTTAGATATTTTTGTATTTTACAATTTTCTCCAAAAAGAAAAAAAAAAGGGACCTTCATCCCTAAGCTACGAACCGAAGGACTAAGCAAAGAATGAAGAAGCTGTGTATGTGGAAATCTTTATCAACTACGCGCCATTTATCCCACGCTCCGACCACCATTTTCACTACGCGCCGCCGCACACTCTCTTCATCTTCTTCCTTCGATATTAAGAATGTTACCAAATCAAACTTCGAATCAGCTCTCAAGGACCTTCGAGGTCTTCTACGGGACGCCGATTTCGTAGCTGTAGACTTGGAAATGACCGGAGTCACCAGTGCTCCTTGGAGAGAATCATTCGATTACGACCGGTATGATATTAGCTACCTCAAAGTTAAGGACTCCGCCGAGAAGTTCGCCGTTGTTCAGTTCGGCGTTTGTCCCTTCCGGTGGGATCCTCACAGGCAATCCTTTATCGCTCATCCGTAAGTTTTCGCTCATCCTTCTTGTGTTTTGTTCGGTGAAGCATACATAGAATCCCACTCAACTTATTTAGAACTGATCTTCTAGTGTTTCTCTGAATGATATAAAGGATAAGTATAGTTTACTGCAACTTATTTGAATTTGATGCTTAGTTAATTGATTGATGTCTTTTGTCCTAGTGAATTCTTTATGAACAAAGAAATTGATTTGTTTTAACCGAAAGTGAAATGTCAATTTTTGTGGAAAACCGTTTATCACAAGGAGAAGCTTATCTTAGAGCCTAGACGATGACACTGAAGCACACATCAAGTGCGACAAAACACTCGACGTGTTTTGAGCCTTGCTTCAGGGCTTATGGCGTCTTTTACCATACTGTGAGAACCGTCGGCATTTTTTATGATTGAGCCTGTTTGTCCAAGTAGGGAGCTCATGTGAGCATTTCAGTGTCGAGAGATGGAAAAGTTTGTTTCTTTTGCTTTTGATGAAATACAAATCATCACCTGTTTAGCAGCAACCTATATGTTTGACTTTGAGATGTTGCATATTGCATTTTCTGTATCAATGCTTTTTTAGGATGGTAACATATCTGCAATGTCAATATCAAGTCCGCTCTATTTGGGTGTTCTGCTCAATACGGGCAGAGTAAATGTGTTTTTTCAAGGGGACGAGCAGCATAGATTGTCTTTATCGGTTAATGTTACATTTTGAATTTTCAAATCTGATACTCTTATTTCTCTTTGGCAGACACAACTTCTACATATTCCCACGGCAAGAAATTCCTGGTAGCAACCAATCCATTGAGTTCCTTTGCCAGACAACATCACTTGATTTCTTGGCAAAATACCAGTTTGATTTCAATCTGTGCATACGTGAAGGTAGTCCTTAACACCTTCATTTGCTCTCTTGGACAACTTAATGAGATCATATCATGTTGTGATTTGGCAATTTTATATAGCTGCTAGTTTCAACTTATATGAGTTCACATCTGCTTGTCTGAGTCATATGAGGTAGGTCCGAACTCTGACTGAACTTGTCTACAAGCCTATGACTCAAGTTGTGATGGCGATCCTGAGATTTGGTATACCAAATCAGTTTAAGTATCTTGCTATATTTTGGGTTTTAACTTTTTCATCTTACCAAGATCTCCAGCGACTATAATTAAAAAGAAAGGTTTAACTATCAAATCATGAATACCAGCAAACCCATATCAACTTTTAATTGGTATCATGGACTTGTACGTTTACCCAGAAGAACAAATATGAAATTCATTTATTCATATAAAATTCCTTTGGAAGTACATTGTTTTACTAGTTAGTTACCACCAATATCATCAGATTTATCTCCATGTAGCGTTCTGATACTGTCAAATTTGGTTAGTGAGGTGTTTATACTTTGTTCATTTTGAAGCATTTAGGATTTTAAATTTCCAGACTAGGTCACTATTTAGATTTTTACAAGAGTTATGTACACATTGAGTTTCAGTTTTGCTAGCTCAATTATATCTTCATTTGTTTTATTTTTGAGATTTTACACTTCTATGTAATCTCAGGAATCTCTTATTTATCCAGAAGCCAAGAAAAGGAGGCACTGGAACGTATAAGTTCAATATACATGGATGAATCATCAGATTCCGTGTTTGGCCTGAGTGAAGATGCAGACTTCCCACTGGTTAGGATGGCAGATGTTCTATTTGCTGAGAGAATGAAGAACACAATAAGGGAATGGCGTGATAGTTTGTTAAGCAAGGGAAGCAGTAGCTCTGAAATTAAACAAATATCAACTGCTCCAGGTCAGAGATTTCAAATGGTTTTCTTCAAGACACGTCCAGGCATTGCCCTTAGTGATTTTACTTCTCGACAACTAAGGGTGATCAGAGCGGTAACGAGCTCCTCTTCCATTTCATTCTTTTATTTTTGTACTATAATCAACTTATGGTGTGAGACCGTGAGAGCATCTTTGTTTATCCAATGTTAGCAACCGGTCACTTTTTGTCTAAAGGTCTGTATAAGAGGAAGCATTCTTTTTATTTAAGCAGGAGGTAATCACTTACCTGGCAATAGTATCAGTTAAACCTTTTCTTTGTTCTTCGGAAATTCCTCAGAAATGAGTGAGGTGCTAAAGTATATAGGAGTTGATATGATATTGATGATTGACTTGGTGAACTTGAAAATGCAGATCACTAAAAAGCATTTCAAAGATCTCGCCTATATCCGAGTAGCAGGTGAATCAACATCTCCACAGCAATTGATTGTCTATACAGATTCCAATGATGACAGAGATCTACTGATGGTAAGGCATGAAGGCTTTGATCATAAAGAAATTCTTGTTGAAACATGATATGGATGCAATGAATACATTTGTGACTGTTGCTGTGCTTTTCCAATTTCTTTTAGAATCTATGAGTACTTGTAATAAGCTTCTTTGTTTATTAACTGCTGTTATTCGTATCATTTTTTTCCCAATATGAGATCTATTCTCTTCATTTTCTCCAATATAAGTGACTCCTCATCTTGATTGCATCTCATCAAAGCTATTTATGTCTTAATATCAAGTAGAAAGAGGTGAAGGATGGCCTTCGTAAAGAAGCGGAAATGAAGGTCGAATCTGCTGTTGGATTTCGACATGTTATTGATCTTCTTTCATCAGAGAAAAAGTTGATTATCGGTCACAATTGCTTTCTTGGTAAATATTTCCTTTTTGACTTGTGGAGAGGCTACATTATGTATTTCAAGTTTTGCTCAACACTTTATACAATGAATGCAGATGTGGCACATATGTACAGTAAATTCATTGGTCCACTACCTTCAACAGCTGAGGATTATGTATCTTCCCTTCAGAAGCTCTTTCCTACCATTGTGGACACCAAGATACTCTTGAATGCAAACGGTGTTTTTCGACAGACTTTAAATAAAAGCAACACCTCACTATCCAGAGCATTTGTCTCTATCTGTCCTCATATTGCTTTAGGTATCAAAACATCTAGTTTGGCTGATAGACCGTGTGTAGAAGTGGAGGTTCAAGTAGATGAAAAAAGGTTACCACCAATCCTACACTACTCTTGAGAATCTACATGATGCAATTTGTTATTTCACTACGTGCTTACCATTTCCATTTGCCCGACTGTTTCTAGCTTGGCAATTGATTTTGATCTACATCTTTTACGCACATCTTTCTTTTTCTCCTGTTGGAATTCTGTATGCATATGACACTGTGATGTTATGTGTGTCTCAACTGTGTTTGCTTTGCATCTTTGGTCTATTTGATTAGGATTGTGAAGAAAAATTTTCGCCTCTTTCAGCACTCCTATAGCATTAACCTATTGAGCCGCATCTCGATTTATAAATCAAAATGAACAATGTGAATAATCCTTGTCACTAACTTTTTAAGTTGATTTGCAGATCCTCGAACTGGAACTCAGGAGCCAAGCATGAAGCTGGCTATGATGCATTCATGACTGGATGCATTTTTGCACAGGCGTGCAATCATCTAGGCATTGATTTCACCCTCCATGTGCTTGCTGGAGATTCAGCGAAGGAGACAAAGCTTCAGAATTATATCAATCGCCTTTACCTTAGCTGGGTTAGTGGTAACGTCATTGATCTAAGTAGTGGGAAATGTACACCAGACTCCTCAGCTTCTAGCAACCTCAAAAGTCGGTACCAGGATATCTCATTTCCTAGCATCATTCTGTTGTGGGGATTGCCATCTAAACTAAAAGCTAGGGAGATAAAAGCTTGTATAACACAAGCCTTTGGCCCAAATTCTGTTTCTTCTGTCTACCACTTGGATGAAAGCGCCGTCTTTATTCAGTTTAGCAAGCCAGAACTGGTTTCTAAGTTTCTAGAAATGAAGGACACTCTAAGTAGGAACAGTGATCCAATTTCCGTGTTGCATCCTCTTTCAAATATTCTCAACGGGGAATACACTCAT
Organism: Solanum pennellii; assembly: GCF_001406875.1. Classification (NCBI taxonomy): domain Eukaryota; kingdom Viridiplantae; phylum Streptophyta; class Magnoliopsida; order Solanales; family Solanaceae; genus Solanum; species Solanum pennellii. The sequence goes on along the minus strand of NC_028643.1, from coordinate 78,522,481 downwards.
GCAGCTACCTACGATGTATATAAACAAATATGCAGTTCATCCATCTCAAAGAAATTATTTGCAGATCAGGCTGAAGCTATTGGTATCAAACACAAAACAGTGTCTTCTAGGGGAGATGGAGGTAAAAAGGGAAACCAGGTATGTGTTGAGGAAACAGAAGTTAGCATGTTCGATGAGAAAGCAGATGATCTGATGAGTTCACCATATGGCTGTTCTGGAACAGATCGATCAATGGAGTCTTTTTATCTAGATGAAGTTCTGGCAAGCAAATAGGAGTAGTTATGCCTTCCTAGTTTATGTATCATCATATCATGTATATGTAAATCATTTTTGGCCATATTTGTTTCTCTGATACCTACAGCAGCATGTATAGTGAGATTGTGTAACACACATTATCAAGGATCATTCTAATCAAGTCAATTTTTATTTTTCTTATTTAAGTTTATTAACTTGTCAGTTGTGGTTTATTAATGTTGTTGGTTTTGCTGATTTCAAAGTATGTGTGCTAATGTTAATGTTATTTCGTCCTATTTTAACAAAATTGAAGGATACTTCCTTGATCCATATTAGTTGTTAATATTACTAAAAAGTACTCATTTTGAAATACTTGTCAATTTTCAAAATTTAGTCCTCTAAAAATTAATTGTTATTCATATTAGTTGTTAATATTATTGAAAATACTCATTTGGAAATGCTTATCAATTTATAAAATATTATTTTTCTTAAAATTAATTGTTTTTGAAAGTAAACCATATTGATTACATTGAAGAGAGTTAAAGAATAAATGAGTATAACCACTTCTCATTTATCATTTCTTAAATAATACGTAAAAGAGAAATATAACAGAATAGAGTATTCCCAACTTCTTAATATTTTTTCTAGTCATAATATATAAACGTATTTTTTAACTTGGTCTCATTTGATATTTATGTTCTTCAATTTTAAGTTTGTACAAGTAAATACTCAAACTTTTATAGAGTTGAACAAGTAGATACACATGTTTACATGACAAGTAGCGTTCTGCGTGGCGATTGTAGGACGTGTGTGTTTACTTGTTCAACTTTATACAAATTCAGTGTCTTACTTGTACAGAACTAAAATTAAACCATATAGATGTCTGTTAAGGCCAAGTTAAAGGCATATTTATGTATTAAGCCTTTTTTTTTCGACTCAAATTTCAAATTTTTTCACCCTCTTTCACTCTTAACCAAATAAAACTCTGTTTCACTATTAAATGATGTTCAGACCTTGGATGCTTATGCAAAAGAGTGTCACAACAAGTCACTATCTTTAACACTAGAAATAGATAAAGTATGATATAATTTTTGCTTTGAAGGTTCATTATCATCAATACTAGTTCCATGTATATTCAGTATATATATTACAGGTTAATAAATATACATGAAAATGAACTTTACTTATTTTTGCCTTTATTTAGTAGATTCTCTAAATCCAAAGTACCTTCCAAATATTAGCTAACAGAGAATTAAAATCTTTTGCCCCTCTTTGGCTCTTCTCATCTTCTCTATAAATTGACTATTTGTAACTCATCATCTTCATGCTCCTTATCAAGTGTCCTTTTTATGATTACTTTGTGTTTTTTCATAACCACAACTCGTTTGAGACTAAGGTGTAGGTTGTAGTTAAGTTACATACATTGACAACGTAAATATTTTTCATGCTATTGGTATAGTTTAACACCGTTGACTACATGTTACTTAACATTTTTACGCGATTATTAGTCAATGTTTATCAGAGAAATCACCAAGATTTGGTTGAGGATTCAAAAATTCTGTTGACAGAAGAGAGAAAGCACAATCTGTCATCAACAAAATGGTATTTGTTGTTTGTTTGGAATGTGCTCTCTCTGCTTCTGCCAATAGAAACTGTTAATTCTTCTTTTGGATTCTCAACAAAGATCACACATTTTTCTACTCATAATCTGAAGAGTGAAAATATTTCAGTGAATAACACTATATATAGTGTTGAAAGATCCTGTTTTCGACTAACTACTATCCGAATAGCTCTTTTCAGAATAAGCAGTAAACTTCACACGTTGAATTCGAGTGTTTCTCCTTTCATATAACAGGAAAAGAATGTGCAGGAGATGAAATAAAATGACATGTTAATCGGATTAGATTGAACAAACTTGAAATGTTTCAGGATAACAGACAATAGCATAGAGTTCAATATAATGGATTGAACTCAGGCTACTAAACTTTCCTCATTTCAAACAATAGTCAAAAGGCCTAATGTATATCAGCTCACATTACAATTGCACACAAAAAAATGAAAGAATTTCTAGCTATATATATTGCAGAAAATTCACAAGACTATTGCTCAATCTATTCTGATTTCGAGCTCATGTTCTGGTGCCTCACTCCCTTCGCTGTCTGAGAAAATGTCATCAATGTTGAACGGGATACTAGTGGAGAAAGTTAGAGTTGGTTTCACTTTCGGAACAAAGATAGGTTCCGCCTCATTGTTGAGTATCTGAAATACTCTCCTCATACAAGGCCTTTCTGTGCTATCAGGATTTGCACAGCTCAGTCCAACAAGTAGCAACTTTTTCATCTCTTCCTCTTTGAAGTCTTCGTTAAGCCTTTTGTCTGCTGCATCAATAATCCTACCTTCAGAGTACAGTCTCCAAACCCAATCAACCAAATTCACCATTTCATGACCAGTCCCTTCTCCTTCAATTGGTCTCCTCCCGCAAGCCACCTCTAGTATAACCACACCGTAGCTGAAAACATCAGTCTTCTCGGTTGCTTTTCCGTATTGAAGGTACTCAGGAGCAAGGTATCCCATTGTTCCAGCAGTAAGTGTTGAGACTGGACTCTTGTCATGATCCATAAGTCTTGCCAGCCCAAAATCGCCAAGCCTCGCATTGTAGCTTGCATCAAGCATAATATTGCTTGCTTTTATATCTCTGTGAATCACCTGCTGCTCACATTCTTGATGCAAATAAGTCAGAACAGACGCCAAACCAACTGCTATATTGTACCTGTAAGGCCATTTCAGCGGATTCCCATGCTCGAATTCCTGGTATAGCACCTTATCAAGACTCCCATTAGGCATATAGTCATAAACAAGAAGTAACTCTCCCTTCTCAATACACCACCCTTGCAGCTGAACTAAATTTTTGTGCCTTAAACATGCTATGATCGACAACTCAGCGCCAAACTCAGTCTTACTTTCATGGCTGTGCTTAGATCTTTTCACTGCAGCAATAGAGCTCGATTCCATGAAAAACGCCTTGTAAACAGTACCAAAAGCCCCATTTCCTATAATCCTGCTGGAATGAAATCCTCTTGTAGCTGACCTCAGCTCCTTGTAACTGAACTGCCTTGGTCCAGTAACAAGCTCGGCTTTCAAATTCTTCTCTGTGTTAAGACCCCTCCATTTCTTAACAGAAATCCAACCAAAAGCTACAAGAACAGCACAAAAGAAAGCTGGACCACCAATTCCAAAACCCAAGCCAAAACTCTTATTATGATGTTTATGGCCACCAGAATCTTGAATAATCGGAGGCTTTACAATCACAGTATTATCAGAAACATTATGAGGAGGCCTCACAGGGCCAAATCCATAAGTTCGAAAACTCCAATTCTCAATACTATGCAATTCAGTACTCCCCTCAGTAGAAGCAGCAAACCCCACATACATAAACTCTTTTATATAATCAGACAAGTCAATATCAACAATCAAGATTGGTTTTTTAGGCTTAAAACTAGAGTAACTCAAGAAAACCATCAACTTCTTCTCCTCACTCTTGTAATCAATCCAACAACGAATCAAATTCCTACTTTTCAAATCTACACCAGCTAACCTCAAATTTGCAGTCTTTATTGAAATAAGACTATCAATATCAAGACCAACATGGTTATCATCAGGATCATTAAAATGCAAATCTTGTTTAGTATCAAATTCAACAGCAACAAACTTATTCTTAGTTAACTGTGAAGAATTCACCAAACCCAAAAAACCACCTGGACTACCCAATGTCTGATTATCAGGTGACAGAAAAAAAGCCAATCCATCACCAAACGAAGAGGGGTTGATGTTAGTAACAGAAAAAGCAAATCTTGTTGAAAAAGACGCCGTTTTCTTGGTTTCTGGATCGAAAAACGAAATGGGGTTATTGTAAATGAGGGAACCAGAGCTTGAAGATGGAACTTGAAGATCTCTAGTTAGACCAACAACACCATTACGTAGATAAGAATCACCAAGAAGAGTGAAATTGCGAAGTGTAAAAGATTGCAAATCAAAGCTGCAATTTTGTGATGATACTAACGACAAGAAACTGAAGAAAATCAAGAACCTGAACATGGAAACAAACATGGTGGAGAATTTTTTTTGGAAAAATTGAATCTTTTTTCAGAAAAATGAAGAACAAGTAGATAAAATCTTGAATTTACACATTAAAGTGATTGAATTAGTGGAGATGATGGAGAAAAAAAAAATGGATAATGGGGTACAAACGGTTTATGAAATATAGGCGCCTTTGGGTTGAAGAAAGAGATTAGAGAAAATATTTATGAGATAATTAAGTATTTTTTATTTAAAAAGTTGGATTAATGAGTAATCACTTTTTGTACTTCAATTTTTCATAACCTTCAACTTTAATCTTTTGAGATGCAAAAATAATTTATTTATTTATTTAGAGCATTTTGTCTATATATAAATTATTTTTTTTAGCTTTTCAGATTTTATTCGTGAGAACATAATTAGTATTGTTTTTTTGGTTAAAAATATATATATTATTATTATTATTTGATAATCATACTATTTGTGTTAACTCGCGTTCATTTCGACAAATATTATAATATATCCATCCGAAATAACTATCATGTAGCTTTGTACATCAAATAAATAAATAAAGTTAAATCATTTAATTGTATTGTCTTCTATCATATTTAGACTATTTTTAGAACTCCATACATAACTATGAAGGAAAATAGAAAATTTATAAAATACAAATACTTAATACGTAGAATAATAACATTTTTGATCATTTAGATATATATATATCCGATAAATTATATCTATTCTTTTTTTTTTTCGCAAACAATTTCTTAAAGAATCAACTATTTCACTATATTAAACTAAATAAGACATTTACAATAACAATTATTCCACGTAAGCTTTTCTTATCACTATTATACATCAAATCTACATAGTGTTATTTCACGTTAGAATAATATACATTTAAAATAATCTATACTCAAACATATTTTCTTACATAAAAATATAAAACCACATTTAATCAGAAGGTTTAATATATTAAATATCAAGGGATCAAAATTAACTTTATTTATAATTGAGGGATTAAAATACTATTATCATAAAAAGTTATAAAGAGAAAAAGTATATAATAATGTCTCGAGGAATATAATAGAACTTATAACGGTAATATAGACTTGCAGACGAATTTGGAAGTCCTACTTGTTGAGGGTCCCTACTAAAATAGAAATTTATATAATAATATGCTATATATTTTATTATTATTATTATATATTTTTATATATTCTTCGTTTGAACTGAGAGTCTATCAAAAATAATTTATGATATCTTATGATATAAAGGAACAAAACATAAATATATTCTCGAACTATTATGAATAGTATGCAAATATGCTTCCTCATACTTTTGAGATGTTATTGGTCCCTTTGTCATCCTAAAACTAGAACATATGTATCCTTCACTGACTAAATAAGGACACGAAATGCAATTTTATCGTCGGTTCAACGGATAAAATTATGATATGTGTATGTCAGTTAGTATAAAGTGTATATATGCTCTATTTTTTGGATGGTATGTACACCAATGTCCTAAAAGTATGACGAAAGGTATCTGTATATTATTTATGATTGTTCGAGAATATATTTAGCACTTTTTCCTAATATAAATGCAGCCTATTAATACTGTTGTCGTCTTCTAAAATTTCTTTTTCAAGTTAAAAAATTTATTAAAAATAATTTATATATCTTACGAAATAAAATTTACGTGTAATTTTTTATTTGTTGGATATAGTAAGTCGTTGTCGTTGTTGTTGTAATTATACACAGCCAACAATTGTATTTATTGAAAGTGAATTTTAGGTCCTACTGACTATTACTAAAATTCAAAACAAGCCGTTGTACGATAAAGTTTGAACCAAATTCTTTTAATTTTGTTTGACCAATTATTTCATGTATATATATTTTTTTGGGTGTGTAAATAAATAAAAAAATTAACGGGAAAAAGAATAATTGTACCCCAATGGTCTTTTGAATAATATTGACGACAAGGTATTTGGTAGAAACTTAACATTGAGGAAAAGGTTTGAGAAGTTTTAATACTTATCCATATATAATAACAATAATAATAATAATAATATATGTAGTTAGTTTATGAACGGAGTTTGAGAAAGAGAATAATATATATGTCGATTTTATCCTTATATTAATGGAGTAGGAAGGTTGATATTAATAGAGGAGAATCTAAAACATGATTGTCTCATATCCGTTTTGGAGTTCGATTAATAAAAATGTGCATCAAGAAGTTTCATTTTGAGAGGTAAAACTATTCCTACGGCTGGTAGTATCACATTACAAGTTTGTATTCGAGACCTTTGATTAAAAATAATCGTAATATTTGTCACTTTACCGTAAAACTTCGATTACATACTATCCGTTTTATGTTATGTGACACTTTTCGAATTTACATATTCAAATAAGTCTATTTTTTACTGTAAATTTTTCATAGATCTTTTAAACATTTTGAAATATCAATTATTGTGACTTATAGTACTTTTTATATAGTTTACAAATATATAAATTTCGTATAATTTTTTTTTCTGAAGATTTCAAATGCAAATTCACAATTAAATTTGAATGGTTCAACTCTCAAAAAATAAAAAGTGTCACATAAATTGAAAACGTAATAGTTCTGTCATCCAAGAAAATTGTCAAGAGTATCTCCAAATAGGGCAATGGCCTAGATAATCAACAATGACACTGAATACAATGTGATTATTGAATCAACTTTCCACTTTATTAAATCTATATAATATAAAGTCTATAGTAATAGACCCATAGAGCCGTTGGGGTTTAATTCAATAATCTTATAAATGATGAGTTCATCACGTGGAATGAATAATAAAAACACATATTTGAATTGTGCAAAAACTAATTAGGCAGAACAAAAGTTCTTGGAAGTTCACCCCAGTGTGCTTCCTTATTCATTAATTTAGTTAGGCACACGTGAATTTATGGAATCTTGTTCGAAAATAGCATTCTATCTGGCGGGATCTAATCATAATAAGAAAGTTTAAATTCAAAATTAAATTTCTCCGTAATATGTTTTAATTTAATCCAATAGAATCGAAACTCCTTTCTATTTAAAAGAAATGATGCTTAATAAAAGAACGAAATTCACATGGTCATAATTGTCTACACTTAATTTTCTATCTTCCCAGTTCAAGAAGTATGAAAAGTGCCAAATATTGGAAACTATCAACAAGGAGTGACAATCACTTGAAATTCTATTTCATCTTCCCCAAAGCAATTGGAGATCAAAAAAACAACAAATTTGATGACTTATTAAGGTAAAGACGAAGTAAAAACATGCTACTAGAGACGTTGCAACAGATACAGATGTCGGGAAAGACGAAGTAAGAACACTCTATAAGGCTAAGCCCTATACCTCTACCACTCTCTTAGCCATTTGCATTAATAACAACGTGTGTTTACCTCCTCCCTTCAATCATATAAGTCAAAAAAGTAATTTAAATCTTACAAATGACAGCCATATAGTAATAATGACTGTAGTTCTGTATTCTAATCATCAAGGTTCAAGCGTATATACATTAGAAAGGTTTTTGAATCGCTGATATTGGAAGTGAGAACATGTCGAAAGGGAATGAAAACGACAGCATGCACAGCCGTTAGGACAGGCTTGGCTGAGGCTGCACAGCAAATATCACCTTCCTATATGTACAATTTATGTAACACAAAAGCCCTGCCAAAAAACAATATAAAGTTTAAATTCGTTTATTGGAGACCCATGATGAAGGTAACATAAAAAGTGTATGGGAGGCGGAACAAGGAAATTTATCCAAATACACAACAGAAGTCAAATCTAATCTACGCTGCTCCAAAAATGTTGTTGGATCCTCAAACAATGCACTAAATTAGAAGGATCCAACATGCACCTGACCGCATTTTTGAAGAGTACAAGCAGAATAGATTTCTAGCATATGGTTGTGACAAGCATAGACAAGAAACTGTAAATGACAAGTTAAGATGGGAAAGAAGAGACAACCTTGTCTTCGAGCAGAAGCACTACCCTTGTATAAACAAGTTTTTTGAAGTGGATAAAAAATCAATCAGATGGGCGCAGGTCTCTGCTGAACCATCCTCGGCACAAGTACTACAAAGAAAGAGTTTCTAATTCAGAAAGCAATCAAAAAAGCTCCATTAGCAGTTAAATAAAAGGCGGAAACAGATACCTTCATCCATACTGCAGAAACTATTGGGGGGAAATATGGAGTCAGGGTCAATTCCTTGCTGCAGAGGTAGGACATTAGCCACATTGGGTTTACTGCAGAAACATCCAATTTTAGTTGAAAGAAATGTTAGCAGTATTACAAGCTAAAATATGTTAAGGTGAATTTTCTTTACTTTTTTGTCTTATAAACTACACATGATGAAGGGCGGGCCTGAAAATTTAATGCTTCAGGTGCTATAAAGAATAGGTTTTGATCACCTGGCCCACGAGGGAATAAATTTTCGGATGGGTAGATCTACATCCTCATCCTCTTCATCATCAGAGCACTGATAAGGTGAGATCTCATATGATTTCTCTCGACTTTTCTTGGTACCACACTCACTGTCAGCCTGTGCAATAATTAAAATACATGCCAGTGTGAGGACTGAAAGCAAAACTCTACCATGAAAATTTGAACAGAAAACGAAAAACTAATGGATGTTTTCATTGTGTAGTAGTTATACTGCTATTACAGGAGACGTTATTAAGCACAGTGAACTTATTGTAGATGTTTCTGCAGGAACTGTTATGCTAAGATTTGGAACTCAAATCGTAAACTAGTCTGTGCAAGCTTACATAGTCTACCCCCTATATAGATCGCTGTCAATCATAATATTTTTCTTGGAGGGAGGTTAATAATTTATTGGTGATGTGGGAAAAGCTAGTGTAGGTTGTGGACAATCAGAACCTATAATGAACCTAGATGTTGTTCAAGTATCAATTATGACTTTTCTATGTGGATGCATCACCTTTTCATGATCAGTAAAGTTATCAACAATGTGACATCTTCCTGGTGATGGTGTTGCTTGAAATGAATCATTTCTCGAAGTCTCAGTGGGCTTCGGTTCACTCTCTTGCTTCTTGAAGATCTTTCCAACTCTTTCCTTTTCTTTTTGGGACATATCAACATCATTATTACATTTCTTTTTAGCCATCGTCTTTTCATCCTACAGAAAAAGTAATCAGTAATTAGTTACCAGTAAGGTAAAACAGAAGCAGAAAAGGGAGAATCCTTAGTGAGAAGAAAGTTGCGTACATTAGTGGGAAGTCCTTTATCTTTCTCCGCTCTTTTAGCATGAATTTTATCGTCCTGCTCTCTCTGCTGTCGGCGTCCTTCTTCGACTCGCTTTCTTTTCCTTTCCCTCTCATTTTTTTCTTCTTCTTCCCTCAGCCTTTTCCTTGCTATTGCATCAGCTTCCTTTTTCTTCTTTTCCTCTTCCTTCTTTTTCTTGTGATTTTCCAATTGTTTTGAATTTTCTTGCTCTAACCGTGCCCGCTCGTGCTTCATTGCTTCCTTCCTCATCTTACGCTCGTTCTCTTTTTTCTCTTCCAGGCGTTTTGCAGCTTCAGCAGCTTCCAGAGCCTTTACTTTTACATCTCTCTTTCCTGTGAACAAACAGAAAAATCGTAATTACACCAGTAACAATCAAAAGGCAGCCTTGATCATGCACAAGCTTCATTTTGCATAATCAGAATTAGCATTCAGGAGAAAAACTAGGTGGGAGAAGTTTGTTTTACTGATCAGAATAAGCAAAGCTGGGTGGGAAATAACATGTTGAACCTTCAAGATTGAATTTTCTTTTGCTTGCAACAGATCATCACAAGGGAATCCAATTCTATGAAAGAAAACAACTATGCCTCAGCTGCAGGCAAGTTGGGGCCGCTTGGGCCCAAGTATATGAATTTTCATGTCGCTCCATTTAAACTCGTCTCAATCCAATATTATCAAAGATAAAATAAAAAGCACTAAATTTTCTCTTATTTTCTACTGGCTATATCTAGCATATACATTTCTAATAGGAATCAGCATCTCCTAGAAAACATTGGACTTAAAGTAAACATATTATCATGACTAAAACTTAATTCCAGCTATATGTTGCCACCTATTTAGAGCTTTTTCTTCCATTGTACTTGCGCTAGGTCCGCATTGAACTCAGAGAAGTAAAGCATTTTCTAGTTTTTCAATCCTCATTTATGTTCCAGTAAGAATACAAACAACATTAAACATTTTCACTCAAGTAAAGATTGTTTTTATCTTCAGCATAGTAATCAGTACAGCACAACCAAAATAAGCAGCTGAACAAAGTCTGGAAATTCTGAGAGAACTAAAGTAACATGTTATTCAGTTAGCAGAATAATGTAGGTGCTATTATTGCATAATAAAAGGATAATTTGATATTGGTGTTGAATACTCTTCAAAATCTCAAAGTTCAGGTATAACATGCTCAAAGCATAGTAGAAGCATGATACTCTATAGAAGAACACTGGAGAAGCTACAATGACCACCAAAGGCCAATTAGCTAATACCACCGGACTTTTTAAGTTGGGGGGAGCGATAAGTTTCTAACCTCCAAAATCAACGTCGAGGGAGTTCAAATTTATCGATGCAAAACACCACCAAAATTAATTGTGTAAACACCAAGTAACAGAAATTAATTTACTTGTATCAATATCCTACTCTTCTAAGTTCAACCAAGACGGATACCGTTTGATACTAACAAGCAGTCCTGCCACTAAAGAGCATCAAGATTGTTACAAATCTTCTTTTATCTTTTCACCTTTTTTATATTGAAAATAGTTCCAAATTTTTCTGTAAAAGAAAAGAAGGAAAATTTACCTGTACATACAGCAGCTGCTTGTTTCTGTTGGACTAGTGGTATAAATGAAGTCACATTTGTGACAATGTTGTTATGACTTGGCCCTTTTTCTGAAAGATTCTGTCTCTCTCTCTTGAAACTGGATTTAGCTGATAGTTTTGGCCTACTAGACCTCCTAAGGGATTCCTTACCTTGTTTAATTCCTTTCGTACCCATCAAAGAAGTCTGTTTTACCTTTGCAGCACTCATATTTCTGAAGCTACTTCCAAGCTTTCTCTTGGCTTTATTATGATGCCCACTGCAGCTAACATCTGTATTGACAGAATCCAAACTTCCCCTTGCATGAGACTTCTCAGCCGCAGAGACTGAAGCAGGGGGATTAAGACATGAGTTAGATATTGATGCAAGTGGTAGTCTTTTGACATGACTTTTCACTACTGTTGAATCCAATTCATCACGGATTTTACCTGCCATATCTGCAGTCTCATTCTCCTCACTACTATTGGGATCCTCCTCAATTGGGAAACACATGAGCTCTGGGTTTAAGTTCAAACCCTTCTCTGAACTGCTAGAATGTGACGGGATCCTTTCCCAAAACTTTCCAACAGGAGACTGGTATTGATTTCCTGACCTCCCTCCAAATTGACATCCGTAAGAAGGTTGATAATCAGAACAAGGTATCTTCAGTTTAGAATCTTTCGCTTCATCCATGCAGCTATCACTTGCCCTAACCTGTTTGTTGACATCCTCCTCCGACAAGAAGGTGCTCAGATCCAGATGCTCAAGAAGCCCATTAGGTAAAGATTGATATAGATTTCGAGCACGGTCAAACCCAAAAGAAGATGTGAAATGAGATAAGGGTGTATGTGCACTTGCTGATTTGCAGATCTGCTCCAGAATGCTCGCACGCTGAATTGTCGTCTCATAGTTGATCTCTAGCTGCGTAATATCTAATTCTCCACCTGATGTTGAGGCATCTATAATGAAACCCTCAAGCACGGGCTTAGATTGATCAGCATCAACGATATCCAAGTCTCTATTTAGTGGAGAAGAGCAAATAAAAGATTGGGAATATAAGTTATGTTCTCCGATATGAGATTTTCTCTCCAAACGAGTCAGGTTTTCAGAATGATCCAACTCAACATTCTTTTCAAGGTGCAGTGAGGCTGGAATATCTTGTTCATCCGAGAAATTCTCAGCATTGGAAAGGAGTTCATGTTCCTCTCCTGTTTCCAGTTCCTTTTCAGCTGACTTTTGAAACAAACTTGAGACATGGGATACACGTAATAGTTTGTCAACAGAAGAGGAAGCAGACTCGGTGCTGTTATTTCGCTTTTCATAACATATCGCATCCTACAGATAAGTGACATGGCAGAAATTATGTCATAAATGAAGTTAAGTTAACCAGCTTGAGTCATTAAGTTAAATGATGAAAATATTGTTTTAAGCAAAGATGAGACTTCCTTTTTCCTCTTCTCTTTTCAGCATTAAAGGGTGTCTTTTATTCATAATACAAGGTGTGATAAGAGGGTGTCTTCGATTCATAATACAAGCTGTGATACGGTTAATGACCCTGGCAGTGGCTCAGACTTAACAACTTCTCTAAAAAAGATCAAATCAGAATTGAAGAAAATTTGAGTCATCACACAACCTAAACACATTAGTTCGCCAAATGGACTTCCATGACAAGCAGAATTTTACATCCATGCAGTCATTAATTTGCCCAAGGGGTCACAATTGCCAAAAACAAACACACTAACAACAAGGATAGCTATTTTCAGAGGATATGGTAACGGACATATTTTTGCAGTAGTTCCATTTGTAGTGTGAAATGGAACTTGCAAAAAAGAAAAATGTTTCCCAGATAAACAAATGGTAAAAGGGAATTGCAACAGGAAATTCCTACACACCCTAAACCTTGTCTTAAATTATTGTGCACACCAATGAAGTCTACTTGTGTACACAAAAGTATCTATGCATCAACTTGAATATGCAAAGGAATAAATTAATTTTAAGCATTGTACCATTTCGTTTTGCAGCTTCCGCAAGGAACCAACGCCTTCTTTCAAAGGAAAACTTTTCGTCTCAGGTGAACCCGTAGTAGAGCTCTTGGCTCGGAAAGGTTTACCTTGCACAACATTGTCTGTCTTTCCTTGACTTGCGCTGAAGTTTAAGCTTACTGCATCCATCTGTGCCTGATAAAGCTTAGACATTTGAGAGCTTGGACAAACAGAAAAACAGTTAGATTGGTTATCTTCAAGTCTTTTCCTCTTAACTTGTGGCCATGAATCCAGCTTAACAGATCTCAATCGTCGATCAAACAATGAGAACTCCCTCGCATTTGCAATTTCACTTGATACCGGAAGATCGAGATTATCTTCATCATTGGATCCAGATTGTTGTGGACTCCATGTAAGCAAGTCATCCTCTTTCTGATGGGAATGCCTATCCGTATTGTGCTTACCACATGCATCTCCATGAGTATTTTCACCATCCAAACAAGATAAATTTCGATCATTTGGCATGCTAGGCTGTCTCTTTCCATCTGGGGTAATGGAAGTCAGATCTTCAAGTTCAAGTTCCTTTACCAAACAATCCTGGGAATCGCCAGTCGAAGTTGAGATGTGATGTGTAGCAGCAGTTTTAGTGTTGACAGCATATGAGGCAGGTAGACACTGAGTATTCCTGTCACAACTTTTACCTCCCTGTCCAGCCATGGGGGAAAAAGTTACAATGTTAGATAAGTAATGTGTAACTCTCTATCGGTAAGCAAAAGTTGAGTTACATGTCAGCATAACATTGTTCTGCTTGATTACCAGCAACATTGTGTACGTTCTGAATGTGTACTACTTATAACAAATATAGACTACATAAAAGAGTTCATACAAGCAATATGTTGATTGAACTTAAACAAAATAGGAGCGCGATCAAATGCTTTTACTTCTGAAAAAAATGCTGTTGGCAAGAGAGCAGATTTTATGCTCAAAGTGATTCTTCACGTACCATTTTATTTAGCAGCTTCGGCGATGAACCACTTCCTTCTTTCAAATGACAATTTTTCTTCTCGGATATACTAACACTAGAACTCTTGGTTCTGAAAGGTGTATGTTCCACAACATTGTCTGTTTTTTCTTGACTTGTGTTGAAATTTAAGCTTACAGTATCCACGTGTGCCTGATAAAGCTTTGACATTTGAGAGCTTGGACAAGCAGAAAAGCAGTTAGTTTGCTTATCTTCAACTTTTTTCCTCTTAACTTGTGGCCATGAATCCATCTTAGCAGATCTGAATCTGTCATCAAACAAGGGCTCCCTTGTAATCTCAAGTTTGCTTGATACGGAGAGATTGAGATTCTCATCATCTTTCTGTCCAGATGGTAGGGAATCCCTGTCCATATCAAACTTGACACATACATCTCTATAACTCTCTTCACCTTTGAAACGGGACAAATTTGGATCATTTGGCGTGCAAGACCGTTTCTTTGCATCTGGGGAAATGGAAATCGGATCTTCAATGTCAAAGTTCTTCGCCAAGCAAACCTGGGTATCTCCAGTAACCTTTTTAGTCAAACTTGAGATGTGAGGTGTAGCAGCAATTTTGTTGTTGGCAACATAAGATGTAGACAAACATTGAGCAGTCCTGTCACAACTGTTACCTCCCTGTCCAGCCATGGAGAAAAAATTCAACCTCAAATACACTTGAAAACAATGCTTAACTTTCTCTTGCTAATTAAATCTTGAGTTACATGTCAGCAGAGCATTGTTCTGCCTGGGCACCACAAAAATTGTGTACATTCTGTCTGTTTACTACTAAAAACAAAAATAGACTAAATCAAAGATCCAAGAAATTCATATGAGGAATAGATTGATTGAACTTGCTAATAAAGGAGCACCATTGGTGATTTTTCTTCTGAAATAGAAGGTCATCTTTGCAAGAAAATTAGGTCCTAAACTCGAACAGCTTCTTCATGAAGCAGCCAAAAGAGGGTGCATCCACCCTCTATTTCCACTTGGCTAAATATTGAAAAGGATCCAAGGTGTGCCAGGAAATAGAATAACAAGTTCCTATGACTTACTGGAGATCCCAAAACTGTGAATTCCAAAAATAATGGTAGTACCACTATTAATTTCAAATATGAATTGTATAACTGTGTATCAGCCAGCTACAAATATGGCATGACTCATGAGTGTAAATTTTGATCACACTATGACATAGATACTCTCTTTCAAAATCTTAAGTATGTCATTTGCATTCAGCAAATCCAACAAGCTCATAACTGAACATAATTTCAAAGAGATGACAAGGAAAAGATGAACTTGTCAAAACTTTCTGGCACAACAACCACCTAAAGGCTTTATCGGTAGTAGATGATTCTCTTCCAAATTATTAGAAGAATGATTTAAGCTACTTCATCAAATATTTGAAGATTTTCCCAGACATCATGGTTATAAAGAACAACAGATATTTGAAGTTTTTCAGAATCTGCAGGCATCCAAATTCAGCAAAGTAAAACATATATGCCTACGGAATAGAGTTCTGAACTTAGGAGTACCTAAAAACTTTATAAATGTCACTAGATTATATGTCAAGCTATTTTACAGATCTTTAATGTCAAATCAAGAGAAGTTATGCACCACAAAACTGTTAATGCACTCCAAGATATCCTAAAAATAGATAGTGAAGTGTAAAAATGAAGACATAATAGATATTAGGAACATATTACTTTGCCACACAGTTTTATAGTGTCACCAAAAGAGGATGCATGTAAGACAAACATATGTGTGTAACATACCACTTCAACATTATCTACCATTGAATTATATGATTCCTTCAGATTGAGTTCAATGTTAGTGTCTGCATCCTGATGACCAACATCATTTGAAAGTGTCTCATCATCATGCAGATAAGAAGATTGCCGTGAACATTGTACGCCCCTTGACTCGTTTATAGTATCCCTTGATGCACGATGTTCATCCATATCCAAGGCGCACCCATTCATTACGGTACCGGCAGGCTCTCTGATTGTCGTAGAAAATGAACTCCCTGGAACTTCGCTACACTTATTTGAAATTTCTCGCTCAAGTTTTAACTGTTCCCTAGAAGTTCTGTTATCTACAGGACTACCAGATATCTTCTTTTCTGAGGTTGGTTCTGGTGAGGTATTGGAAATTACATCCGTTGATTTTGTGCTCTTCTCCTCAAAGTTAGGAGTAAAGGTCATCTTCAGGTTACACTCTTCTTTGTCATCAAATTCGAGTTGCTTTGGTTTTATGGGCATAAAACAATCATGTGGAGGATTGGCAACCAGATGTTCCACTCCCACTTTTGGTTTAGAATTGCCAGTTCTAGACCTACAAGTAGGAGATCCTTCCATCACAGCTTCAGTGCTACCTTGCTTATTATGAGTCTCATTGTTATCAGAGGATGGAGCGACTGATTTGCTGCCAGTTGGACAATGAGTGTCGTAATTTTCATGCAAAGACTTCTCTGAATTAGCAGACATGGAACCCCCACCACCAGAACCAGCAACAGTGGAAGTATCAATAGGCTCTGCTATGACTTCACTGTCCATGTTACTTTGTGTCTTTGGGCTCTTATGATACAATATTAGAGAAGGTTCAGCTGATTTCAAAGAATCAAGATTGGTAAATAACACTGCCGATGATCCACCAATTGCTGGGGCAAAAACATCATTGCTCACCCTATCTGAAAATGTGGATATAGTGGCATGTGAATCATCACCTGGACAAGGCAATTTTGGGGCCATACTCCTGGATCTTGTGATTCTACCACAATAACTACCATTCTTCTTCTTAGTCTCTTGGTGGCTTTTGACTGTTGGTTTGTGAATATTAGATGTATCAGCCACTTCCAATGACCTACCTGACACACAACCTGCAGAGCATGCTTGAGTCTGTTCATCTTTCTGAACTACATCAGCAGAACCATCCACTTTAAGAGAATCATTTATACAGTTTAGTTGTTTGTAATCACTTCTGGACCTCGTGACTTTATTTACTTCAATCCCCTCATGCTGGTGTACTTCTACAAATTCCGTTAACTTGCTGACTTCAGTAACAACAGGAAAAGATTCTGGCTGGTTGTCTGGCTTGTCTGAAAATTCATTTAGTTGAGAAGCAGACAAACTGGTACCTGTGGCAGCAAAATTGCAACTGTGTTTGTGTGTTGAATGACCTTTCTGAGCTGTAGCAAAAGAGTTATCTACTTCTGTTGTATGACTCTTCTCGGCAAGATCAGTCAAGCTATCTACTTCCACATAATGATTCACACCCTCAAGACACTTGGTAGATGCTTTATGTTTCGAATATTCACCCATATGTACATTGATCTCTCTTTCTTCTTCATGAGTTCTTTCAGCTGATTCCCTAAATCCACCACTACTACTACTAACTACACAAGGTTCAGACAATTTTTGTGACTCATTATTGTGATCAACTTGTTCAGAAGTAGAAAGGCCAATCCCTATAGGAGTAATAACATATTTTTTCTGCCGACTGGAGTAGTCCTTTGCTTCGGTTTGTGCACTATTTCGAAGCTGAAGAGCCTTTTGTCTAGACTTAGACCTCTGAATTCTAGCTAGCGACAAGTCTAAATCATTAAAATTATTCAGGACTATTGCATCTGTCTGATCTAGGGGAGAGTTAACACTTACATCAGGCTCAGGAACAGTATTCAGAGAACATTCCTGGTTATTATCAGGATTTACAGCTGTATTAGCAGACCCATCTTCAGGGTGAAAACTTTTGTTGGTAACAGGAACCTCCAAGAACCCCCCCTGAGACATTTCTTCATTGTCATCTCTGACAACTGGCCTCTTGATCAATGAGCAACGAGCACTAGCTTGGCGCACAGTAGGTGGCCGTGGGATATTTACAGAAATCAGCTGCTCTTTGTTCAGCTCTGGCAAAAAAAAAAAGAGAGGGATATCATTTAAGCGCTTGTTGAACAAAACAGAACATGAAACTATTGAAGCATAGAAAATGGCAATTGAAAACTTCAAACATAAATTTATTGAGGAAAAGGAGACACGTTTCGGATAAAAGATGAATTTGAAAACCAAACAGATGACAAAGAGTATATAAACAAGCACATTTTACCCGTATCGGACACTTGAAAAAGGAGAAGAGTGAATAAACATGAAAATCAACTCTCTGCTGTTCGAACTTCAAAATTTTGACTTTTGACAGATAAATGAGAACGCGGATGTATATAAACAAGGAATTTTTCCTACACGCAACGGTGTGACCTAGTGGCTAATGAAGTCTCTAGTTCACAAAATTACAAGGTGATTTTCTTCTCATATGTCCTAGTCTTAGTGGACAAAGTTACCTAATATTTGTTGCTGGTACGAGATGACAAGTATCCTGTCGAATCAGTCGAGGTGCACAAAAACTGGCTCAGACATCACAATCATCCCCCCCAAAAAAAAAACTAGTTTTCCTCTATCAGTCACATTCAGCGGGTGCTGAGTACCACTGCACACACTAAGCATATTTTTAAGAATATTTAACTGTGTATTTGACCTGCATCCTACAATTGCATTCACCTAACGTAAGACCGGAACCCTAGAACACTTGGAACAACAGAAATTGGCGATAATAACAAGCAAAAGCTTGAAATGAGTAATTACCTTTGGGATTTGACGACTGCTGAGAATTGAAGAGCCATGGAGGAGGATTAATCCCTTGGATTTTAAATTTAGTAGCGAGGTGTTGACTATACCGGTCAGTATGTTGCTTAACTAGTTCGATGATCTTATGCTTTCTCTCGAAGATTTCTACGAACAGATCCTCAACCGTCGACATTTCAATCAAAACGACACCGTATCTCCGTCGTATCTACGCCGTCCGGTGACTCTGCATCTGCACGAGGAGGAGGAGGAAGGGGAGTGTAGGGATAGTGAACGTTGAGGAAGAGGAATGGCACAGATCAATTTGGCTTGAGCGGGGATTTAGGCATTTTCAAATTTTTTGACCCAAAACGACGACGTCCGCTCAAATTTCCTAAGAAATATTTTTCTAGGCTTGTTGATACTTTTATTTAAAATCAATTTAACGTGAAATTGAATTTTTGTTTGAACGTATAGTTTAGTTGATGATATTAAGGGTGAAATATTAGTATTGGTTCATGTGATACGATTAAATTTTTATTTTAAATATATGACTTAAATATAATTTAATTTTGAATTAATTATGTTTTTTCATTGGTTAAATGTGAAAAATATGTCTAGATTTATATTGTGGTACCTTCAAATGAATAAAATTTCAAGTTTAATATTATGTTTACTAGCAAATATATGTATGTTTTACATTTGTGTTTATAAAAGAGAAAAAAATTATAAGTAGCATTTAGTAATTTGTGATTGATGAGTTATACTTCTCAAACTATTATTTATCAAGTGCATAAAATGTGAATATAAGTTGTATTTATAAATTACACATTTAAAATTATATTATTTAATTGTTTCTTTTCTAAAGCACATTTTAAATGCAATATATGAATTGTATATCTCAATTCTCAATATAATCTATAAGTCGTGTTACTAAAACTAGTTATAAAATAACATTTATTATTTTGTTTTATAAATTGTATTTATTGAGTTTAACTTATTTAAAGTTATTTTTTAATATTATATTTAATGATAGTGATTTATAAAGTCTAATATGTTAATATCAATTGACAAATCCCGTATTTAATTAAAATTATAAGGCATGTTTATAATTTGCTTTGTAAGTTCATTCTACATAAAAAGAAAAAGAAAACAAAATATATTGTATATAATTAGTGATATGTTACAACTCTGCCTCTAAATTACGAAGAATAAATAAACTTATATTTTATTTAAATTTAATCTTAAATGGTATATCATTGTTGTTGATTCTCGAAATTTGTACTTATAATCTATAAAATTCACTTTTTATCCCTTCAAGTCTTAAATTTAATTTTTTTTTATCAATGACATTTGTGAGACTACATTACACATATGTTATTATTTTTGTAAAACAAGAAAGGAGAAAATATTTAAGTTTGTTTCTATATATGTGATATTTTTTTATCTTTCAAAAATTATACTATTTAAGTTTAATTAAAATTTTATGCTTTTATTTTTCTTTAATAAAATTTATATAATTTTTATAAATTATGTAAGAAATACAATAAATCATAATAATTAATAATTTAAAATAATTAAAAGACATTAAAAATTTACAATTTAAAATAAACTTGTAAAATCTCAAAATACAAAAATTGTCACCTAAATTCGGACGGAAGAGTAATTACAGGTTAGACCAATTTATCCTTTCTAATATTCTCTTTTATTTTAGTCCCATTCGCCGTCGCTTCTCCACGTCTCAACTGCTGACCGGCGACCGGCGACCGGCGGAACAACAAGAAAATTCCCAGCCTATTTTACACGCAGGCCATATTCGTCGTGGTTATTATATCCTCCGAAGCAGATCTCCGTGGAAAATACTCTTCACCAGCAACATGTCTAGTAAGTACTCAATTTGCTTGTCTATAATTATTCTCCTTAAATTGATTGACGTTTCCAGTTTTGAGTTTTTGTTTGGTTAAAAGTGTGCGAATTAAGAAATTATACCGGATAGTGGAATAGAGAATGGTGATATTCATGTAAAAAGATTGTTCCTTTACTTTTATCGACCGTGTTAAAGGCAGTGATTTAATTTAAGCCATCAATATTCATAAAATAGTACTGCTTTGTCTTGCTATCCACTCATACTAGTAGTCATAGTGTTGTTCTCATAGTTTCTTGTCATTTGATTTTTGTTATTATATGTTGTTATCGTAGTATTTTGTATTTTATTATGCTTTCACTTCCGTTACCTTTTTTTTCCTGGAGTACTTTGGACTGTTTCTCCATGAGCCGATGATCTATTGAAACAATTTTTTTTAAATCCAAGGTAAGGGTAAGGTTTGCGTACATATACCCTTCCCAGACCTCACTTTGTGGGACTACATTGGGTATGTTTGTTGTTGTTGCTGTAAAGTATGCGCTGTGACTAGCAGATGTGAGTCAGCATTTTTGGTTGTTGATTCTGCTCTCCAGTTGTTTTCTTGCTAACCAATCTGTTTAAATTTGTAGGTAAGACCGATATTGCTTTACCGTTGGATAAGTTGTGTTTGGATTTAATAAAACAAATGGAGGGGCAACTAAGTCCTGAGAGGTAAGTTTAGTATGTGAGTAGTTTTGAGTGTGTGATTTAACGTCTTGTATTGTCATGTCATAGTTTCAATGTTGGCTCACTTGTTTTATAATGCCCATTTACCTTTTAGAGCTGCCAATTCACAATTGTCATGAATTGTGCTTGTTTATGACAGGATCTGATATTAAGCTTCCGAAATGTTAGTTTTCACCCTTTTTTTAAAAGAAATGTATTGTTATTTATGTTGGGAAGGGGTATAGGTCAATCACCATAATGGACAAGATTATTACAAGGAAGCAAAGTTGAGTGGTTTCCAAGTCTACTTTCCAATGTGGAGACTCTCACAACTGAAGTAGTGTTGTAATACTTCCATGGTATATTGAAAGGCATAAATAAAAAAGTGATAAAAAAGCAAGACCTGAATATACATACTTGCCAACGTAGTTAGCTTTATAATGGATTTTATTATATTATTTATTCTTTACCCTTCTTCCTCTGATTCTATCCCTGCTATAGATACTTGCTAACTCTCTCTTTCTTACTAGGAAAAGGACATATGCAGTTCTTGTATCAACAGGAAGTTTCAATCCTCCAACTTATATGCACTTGCGCTGTTTTGGTAAGTACTATCCATCCTCTATTATGTTTCCCCGCTGAGCTTTTTTCTTCTTTTTATCCCTTTATTCTCTATTAGGGGAGGGAGGGAGGGTTGTGGGACTGAAGCAGGTGTATTTGCGTGTGTGCCAACGAGAAGAATCTTCCATATTTTTCTTCTATTTAGATGAAAGCAACAAACCATATATAGTCTTGAGTCCTCCAGCACATAAGCTGCTCAGAGTTAATATATTGTTAGAATATGAAGTTTATTTAATCTGTTTATCGGGTGTTGCTAAACTTTTGGTGATATTAATTCAGAGTTGGCAAGAGATGCATTGACTTCAGAAGGAATTTGTGTGATTGGAGGTTACATGTCACCTGTAAATGATGCATATAAGAAGAAGGTATTTAGCATATCTCCAGCAGTGAAGCTGCTAAAAATGAGTAATTGGAAGTAATTAAAAGAAAACATGTACTACTAGCTTTGCTATATAATCACTATCTTCTGATCCATCTCATTTTGCATTATGAATCTTAACTATGTTGTTTCTGGTCTGGGACCTGAAATTTCTTTATACTAGTGCATCCTGTTCTTAGTCATGATGTTTTGTTTCTTAGTTTCTTTAGCATTTATACTGGTCAAATATATATTATTAGAAGAAATTGAACATGCTTTATATCTTGTGTCAATGTTACTGACACGCAAAAAAAGATCTTCCTAATTCATTTGCTCCTTGTTTTTGCAGAATCTTATATCTGCTGAGCATCGTGTTGCAATGTGCCAGTTAGCCTGTAAAAGCTCAGAATTTGTTATGACGGATCCCTGGGAGGTCTCTCTCTAACTACTTATCTCTTTCTCCTCCTCCTCCCCTCCAGAAAAAAATATCCCCAAAACCTCCCTTTTTAGTATGAGTAATAAGGTCTAGTTTTATAATCGATGTATTTACACCACTGCTGCACTCTGTGATAAACTAACTTTCCTTAACTGCCAAATGGACAATGATTTTTCTTGTATTATTTGTGCAGGCAAATCAGGATAGCTATCAACGAACATTGACGGTTCTCTCCAGAATAAAAAGCGCTATCAGTGGTGGAAGTTTGACATCCACCGGTAAGATCCACAGCTGCCTTAAGTCGATCTGTGTTGGAATAGTGTTGATAGGAATTTATGGCCAATGGTTAATAAGAAACTTGCAGCCTTCCTGAAACCAGCTTTTTTCTTTATGATAACGGTTCTTTCTTTTTCTTGGTAATTAGACTTTTCATTAATCACCGAAGTGCTGAATTACAAATCTATAGAATGGCCAACACAGCCAGCTATCTCAAAGAAAACCAACTAGTCCACCTAACACAAAGGAACTCAAGAATACAATGTAGCAAAGGCCTTATTAGGCAGCTAGAAAGAAAACTTGTTCAAAGATTCCACTTACCGTAAATCAATGTGCATGTTAGTTACTACTTAATAAACTACTTATTACTTGGTCGCTATGCAACCCTAAGAAACTGTGCAAAAGTGAACATGCCATTCTATCTGTAAGGGAGGGAATAGTTGGTTAACATTTTAAATTTGCATTATCTATCCAAGTGAAATTGTTTTAAAGCTATTGTAAATTACGAAGTTCCATTCAAGTTCTAAACACTGGTTATTTTTCTTGCAGATGACCTCATGGTTATGCTGGTATGTGGTTCTGATCTGCTAGAATCTTTCAGCACACCTGGTGTTTGGATACCTGAGCAGGTAAAGTGAATAACCTCCTTCACGTTGCACTGAAATTATGCAATATGTTCATCTGTTGATTTTCTAGGTCAGGGCCATATGTAGAGACTTCGGCTTGGTTTGTGTCCGAAGAAGTGGCCAGGATGTTGAAAAAATCATCACCGGTGACGATATTTTGAATGAATATAAGGTAACTTCGTTTAGAGCTCCATATCCTAGTCCGTTGTTCTCTCATTTCAGATGATCGACTGTTATACAGCGTCACCAGTAGTAGTACTAAATATTATTGAAATGTTAGCATGCCAAATTCACAGACAGCTTCACACTTCCCATCCTCTTTTATATTGTCGAAGAGACATGTAACATACAGTATACAAATGTAAAATTGCAGAAGAATATCCGAGTCGTGGATGAAGTAGTACCAAATGGAATCAGTTCAACGGGACTAAGGTAAAAAAAATCATCGATCTGACTAGCTAGAATGACATGAAATGAATCTTGAATAAAAATGGTGTACAAGCTAAATTTTTTTTCCTTATGTCAGGGACTGCATCTCAAAAGGGTTATCAGTGAAATACTTGACAGCTGATGAAGTAATTGATTATATCAAACAACACAATCTTTACAAAGGGCAATAATCCAACAACTGACTCCAATTGTAATTTTTTTTTAAAAAAACAAGTGCAAGTACATATCCTACTACTTCATGTGATTAAGAACACACATAAAATCCAAGTTCTCATTAAAAGTGCATCTATATATGAAGCGTCCACTTGAAACTTCACTAGATATGTTGTTCTGTGGTTATAAATAAAACACGATTGGCTAGTCGCTTGCTATGACTGTTCAGACTCTTCAAAATGTCACTAGATGCATGACAATGGATCAAACACAGGTACGACAACATTTAACCATAGCTCAATTCTTTTCACAAGAAGAAAGTGAGACTATAAGCATCATACAACAAACACAAGGAAATTATAAACACACACATTTATTTATTATACAAAACACAGGTAGCTTACTAGTACATAACATAAAGTTCTTAACACAGGTGGCTTATTAGTACATAAACATAGAGTTCTTAACAAGGAAACTTAAAAAACACACACACACAAACTTGAAAACACAAACATACTGTTACTCCAGATAGAGTTCAAACGATAAACATACATAAAAACATTATTATTCCATTCTGGAATATACCACAACACAACGCCACCTGCTTGTTCACATCATCAGTCTACTATCCCAACTGTCAAAATGGATAAGCAGGCATAACAGTTGAAGTAGAAGCCTCAGAAGGACTACCATCATTCCCCGCGGCCATCTCAAAGTCCCTGTAAATTTAGAGACAGTAAAATCAGTTGATCTTTCAGTAACGCTATTATTCATTTTCAAAACTCATTCTAATACGATATATTTACCTGGAAGTTACCAAGGAAGCAGTAACAGGATCATAAAACAGCACATTTGGTGGGAAATGCGGGTATGGATAACCCGGGATGGGTTCATTAGGATGGGATGCAGCGAGTGGAGTGACATTCAATTCTCGCACGTTGTAGTAACTCGGTGGATTATATTCACGATACCTGTTGAGGTATTGGGCTAAAAGCCTAGCATGGATAGTCAGGCCCATATTGATCATGGCCCAAAGAATATCCTCAGCTGTCACAGTCTTTCGTCGCTCCATATTGCAACGTTCCTTAGCTTTTTTTGTGATACGATTGATATAGTAGCTCCCTAATTTTTGCACAGACTCTTTCGATCCATCTTTGATTTTCGCGTTCGTTGGAAGGATACCGCGCATGATTCTCGTCATGTTAGCCATCGGGAGTTGCACTTCCAACAGACGTTGAGCTAGCTGATCCACCCCTGTGTTGACGTTGGTCATGTTGTTTACACCTTGTATACAAAAAAAAAAGTGTATATAAGCTTACAAGATTTTAGCTATATATATATATATATATATATATATATATATATATGAGCTTAAGATAAAGGAAAATGTTAATTGGATCATATATGACTTAATCAACATGAGTATTAAAATAGTAGAAGGACATAATTAATTTTTGGATAGATATATGAGATATTTGCTCTAGATTAGTATTTAAGATTACAATTTGAAAAAAAAAATATATTTAAGAAGCGTGTGTACACTTGCTTGAAGATAACGCGTGATACCAATTGAGTTTTAAGAAAAATTCTCGTAAACTGTTAAATTCACGCGCTATCTTCAAGCAAGTGTACACGCGCCTCTCTGATTTTTTGTTGTTGTGCTCGTATAGATAAGTTGAAACGTGATCCTTGATATGAAGCAATAAAAGTACAATAAAGAACTCCGACCGAATACGTTAATTTAGTATGAGATTTAATTTAATTTAAGCATGATAGAATATAGAAAAGAATTATATATTATAAATTATTACCGTACGGAGATAAAATCAATTTAAATATCATCACATTTATGTTAATAAAGTAAGAAAAAGAATATCAATTAATAAATTAACATAGCACAAAACTAAATCAATATAAACATCAATATGCTAAATTAAAAGGCTGATCATATATAGAATTTAGTTTTCTCCGTTTCTTACTCATTTGCTTTTTTTTTTTTAAAGAATTATGTGATGCTAATTTTTTTTATTCGATGTCTCAAGTCACGTTAAAGTTTCTGCTAAACTTAAATTACATATTGTTAGGCCTATTCTGAGTGACGCTCCCAGTAATGCCAAAAATTTAGTCTTTCTAATTTTCACTTCAAGTTTAAGAGGTTTTTTTTGTTTGTTTAGTAAGAAAAAGACGAAAAAAGTAACCGAAACGAAGACTTTAATAAGCATCCCAAGAATACAAACAAATAATTTTTTTGGTTAAAGATAATCATAAAATAAAAGAAATAAAATGTTACTTAGAAAACATGAATCCTGTGGTTCTTCAAAGAAAAAAAGAAGATGAACACACTTTTTGATGATATTGTGGATGAAACAATTTTTTTAATTATGGTTTAGAAAATTAGAAAAAGAAAATTACAAAATTTTGAAAGGTAAATTCATAAGAAAAAATGTTAACAAATCACAAAAATTTGGTATACTCAATCAATACATACAAACTTATCTATAAGAAATTTTTTAGCAAGTAGAATTGAAGAAAATTTAAGTAGAAAAAAAGAAGTGTTGAACCACTTGACGATGATAAAAGTTGTTTTTTTTTTAAAAAAATAAATTAAATCATATAGAATTATCAATCCAAAATTTATTACGGCAGAAAACTAGAAAATGAAGTGGTTTAGGCAAAAAAAAAAAAAAAAAAGAAAAAAAAGCAACCACCATCACTATAATTTTTTAGAAAAATTAACTCAGAGTTGATATACAGGTCGATAGATTCATAAGACATTAATTTTTTTTAAAAAAAATCAGATAGGAAAAAGGTGAATAGATTATACAAAATTTAAAAATGAAATACATGCAACACATCAAATTCAATCTTTTTTCTTGGTCATGAAAATAAAATTATCAAGTTAATTAAATCTTAAATGGTAGAAAACAAGAAAATAAAGTGTTTAGGCAAAACAACACTTTCGCTGCTAATCTTTTATTTAGTCTCATCGATCGATCTAATCACACACGAGACATTCAACTTTTTTAGAACATAAATTCATGACCGAAGGAAAGAGTGAAAAAATTATTTGAACTTGACCAAAAAAAATAAGAGAAAAAATGCAACCACAACCATCTTCAATTTTTTTAAAAAAATCAAATCGTCATTTAATTTGCAGGTCGATACATTGAATCTTTTGAAAAGATAAAATCTAGTAGGAAAAAGGTGAAACGATTACAAAAATTTGAGAAATGATATACACACAACCTACAAAATTCAACATTTTTTTGGTCATGTAAACAAAATTGCCAAATCAATTAAATCTTAAATCACAGAAAACAAGAAAATGAAGTGTTTACACAAATCAACAACACTGAAGTTTTTGAAACATAAATTGACAATAGAAGAAAAGAAGAAAAAAATTACCTGAAGTTGGAGCATAATCCATGTTCTTTCTACAAATTAATTTCTGAACTGAACTGAGGTACTTTCAATTTATTTTGGTCTTTTTATAGTTGTGACTTGTGAGTGGTGTGATTTCAGTTGTTACTCAGTACTTAAGTTTATATAATCCCTTATTAACAACTTTTTCTTCCACCTAGAAAATTTTATTTTATTTTATTTTATTTTTATTTTATTTATTTATTTTTAATCATACCCCACTTGCACTTTTTTTTTTAATGTTTCTTTTGGTGTTTTTTAATTTGTTACATTCTGCATGTTTACTAAATAGTGACACCAAGGTGATAAAAACGTCCTTCCAAAATGAATAATGAGATTATTTCCTGAATTTGCTCAAACTTTTCTTTTTCATATATGCAAAGAAAATCCTTAATCTCAAATTATCTTTTGTTTGGATTTCGAGATCGATTGGTGTTTGATATACATTTTAGAATCTCGATTTATTTTCATTCGAATTGCATAATGCTTCTCAATTAAAGAAAAAAATGCTCCACATTAGGAATTTCTTATCATTCTTATGTCCAGATATCGAATTTTAGACCTCTAATTAGGATAAAACTAAGGATCCTATGGACAATGACGTAGCTATAAATAATGAAGGGTGTGATCAGTTGAAAATCTTTTGCTGAAAAATTATATATTATGTAGGTAGAAAATTATACTCAGGGTTTATGTTTGATATGATGAATGATGTTTTTCAAGAAAAATGTTTATTAGGAAAATAAGTGAGTTTTTTTAAACTTATTTTCTTAAATTTAATAAGTAAGCGAATATAATATTAGCTTAAAACATTTAATCTAGACAAGTCCTATGGAATGTGAAGGAGGGGTGAGTGCATAGGTGGGGGGGGGGGGGAATTAATGAGGTGGGTTGAAGGGTAAAGAAGTATAATCAGTGCTAAATGTAACTTGTGAAACTTGTTTTTTCTATTTTCACTAGGAAAAATATTTTCTTCATTTTAAAAAAAGAATATTTTAAAAAAATTATGATTAACCAAACATGATTAATTTTTTAAAAATATTTCCGTTCATACTAAACACACCCTAAGTATACATGTGCATATACCAAGTTTTGTTAATTTATCTCGAATTTAGTGATAAAACAAGTGATTATTAGTATAATCACAAATTCTATACACAAATTAGATGTTAATTAAACTTTTGGATCCAATATATAATAATATGACTTACTTTATTATATGACTTTTTTGAGTTAAATTACCACTAGTTATATTTAGTTTACGTGGAGTTTAAAAGCTAACAAGCTTTTAAAAAAGTTACATTCTTATTTCATTTAATATCATAACAAATTAAGAACGACTCAATTAAACGATTTGTATTATTTTTATGCTAGGTTAATTTAACATGTAAAAATTCTCGATAATATAGGTTAAAATAGTACGGACGTAGAAACAACTTAAAAATCACTACGCGTGATTATCAAATGATTGACCGTACAAATTAACGAATCAGTACTCGTGATTATTAAATGGTTGACCGCACAAATTAAATTGTACGGAAAAAACGTAGTTCTTATCAAGTAAGAAGAGGTAGTAAAAATATCAGTCACGTGGGCTAATATATTATAGAGTTCACGCTCTTAAAACAAGTTACATACACGCGCCACCGATGTTTTCTTAGGGTGTGCTCATATAGATAATTTGAAAACCTAATCGTTGACATGAAGCAAGAATCTCGATTATATAAGTTAATAAATTATAGCAAAAAATTGCGATAGAATAAATTAATTAAGTACCTGAATAAAATTAAAATTAATTTAAATATAGGTACGTCAATTAAGTTAATAAAGACGTAAAATTTGATATGCAAAATAAAATCATAAATTTAAACATCAATACTCTAATTTAAAAAGTTAATCATACAGATCAACTAAATCATATTTAAACATCAATAATGTAGAATTAAAAGTTCATAAAAGAATATATATTTAAGTCTAAGATTTAAACATTGTTTGCCCTTGCCCTAAATAATTTATTACATTATTAAATTATTCAAAAAAAATAGTTATAGATATAAACCCTTTTAGATGTAGAATTTGGTGTTTGTTTAGAAAGAAATAAGACTGGTTACTTGCTAAAATTGGTAATATAAGTTTGAATGATGTAAATATTATTTAAACTATCGATGTATTTGTTACTTAAAACTTTGATTATCTCTTCTATTTCCATTTTTAGTAGTAATTTTCTTTCTTTACTTTAATAATTTCATCTTACCTAGTTTTTTACGATTATATTCATTTCATATCATATATTGAAAAGTCGGAAATTTCTCAAAAATAATTTCTTTATAAATATTAACGATCAAATCTATGTACACCTCTTTTTTTTAAAAAAAAAATCACTTGAGTATTTTACAATTTATGAGGTTTCTATATTTATAGAAAACATATAACATATAAAATCTAAATTATATATTTAAACAAAACTTCAGCTTTATCTTATAATTTGATATTATAATTTCATATTATGATTTTTAAATTATAATTTCATTGCTTAGTTTTCTCCGGAAATTAATTTTCTAAAGCTAGTCAAAGGGATATTTCTTCTCAGTTTGTCTTATACCCCTTTTTTTCATAAATCAAATAAATGCCAAAATATTAGTTTTCCTAATTTAATTTTTTGTTTAAGATATTGTTCTTAAAGTAAAAGACGAAAAAAAGAAACTGAAATATAATAGTTTCAAACAAAAAGAAAAGAAAAACTCAAACGGAACTACATAAAACAATAAATTAACACGTAGATTATACTGTATTATTTTAATAAATATAATATTTGAATATATTATATTATTTTTCATCGTTATATTATGTCAAACTTTCATATTTCTAAAATAATAAATCTACAAAAAAAAAGGCACAGATAGAATTACTATGAAAAGATCTATAATGATACAGATCCATAATTTGAATGATAATATCATTTTGTATCATTATATTATAACACTAATTCATAATTGAATGGTAAATATTGTAATCTTCATTACATAATGACACAGATCCTTAATTTGAATAATAAATATCGTTCTCCGTCATTATATAATGACACAGATTCATAATCTGAATGATAAGTATCGTTCTCCATCATTATATAATGACACATGCTTCAGAGGTGTATCCAACATTTCGATAAGATGGGTGTACGATTACGAAAAATGCATTTTAAATATAAATTTGATTGATTTGACTTTTAGATTCTTAATATGAACCATAGGTTCATAATATAACCATTAAATTTTAAAATTTATAGGTCCAAAATATATAACGCACTTAACTTTTTAGGAATTTTCAATGTAAAACACTTAATTTTTTTTTAAAGATTAAAGGAAAAATTAAAACAAAAACTAGTCGAAACACCAAAAGTGTAACCGATAATCTCTCTGTTACTCAAAATGACAAGATAGATATAAGATTTAAATTTCTATCCTCACTTAGAGAGGTGCACCCAACCACATCGTATTATTATATGATACTTTAAAGGTGGGTTCACAAATCTTTAGTTAAATATTTTTTTAAAAATATAAACTACTATATATGATCTAGAGAGGATAACATGGATTCACGTAAACCCAACGCACCTCTCTAGATACGGCTATGAGATTCATAATTTCAAATGATAAATATCGTTCTTTGTCATTACATAGTGACACGAATTCATAACTTGAATGATAAATATTTTACAAGATAAAACTAGGGTATGAGTTAAAGCTACTATGAAACAGATAGAATAAAAGATGAAATATGATTACTAAGAAAATAGTAAAGTAACGATGCAATCACGCCAAACCTCTCGCTACATAAAATAGTTGTTTTCATTGTTACCTAACAATGAATTCAAACGACATAACCAACCATCAATTCAAACCAAACATTATTACAATACAACCAGCCAAACGAGGTGTTTTAGTACTTAATAATTCAAATTAAGTTCAATTTTCACTTATTAGCTAGTTGTTTTTGGACTTGTCTTAATGAGTAGAAAAACGAATAACAGCTTTAGCTCCTTCAGCCATGGCATGTTTAGCTAGTTGTCCTGACAACTCCATTTTGACAGCTCTATGCATGTTCATAGACGTTAACGTTATTCCTCCCGAGTACTTCAACAACGAAGATTATAGTCTTTTTTTATTTAAATTACTCATGAACTAGCTAACAAGAGACATTCAATTTGTTAGAACATAAATTCATGACAAAAAAGGCTGGTGAAAATATCAAGTGGTGGTAATTGAAGAAAAACTAGGAATATCATAATATTTTTTTAAACTCCCGATTTAGTTTTAATGATTTACATAATCACACACGAGACATTTGATTTCTAAGGACATATATTGATTAGGGTTAAAAAAAATGAAAAAACTTAAATGGTTTAAGCCTTAAAAAAAAGAGAAGAAGAAAATCAACAAATCATTATTAATTTTTTTAAAAAAAGAAATAACTCATATTTCATTTGATATGTAAATCGATATCTATTCATGAGACATAAAATTTTTGGAAAAATAAAATCAGGTTGGAAAAAAGTGAATAGAATTATAAAAATTTGAAAAATTATATACACACAACACATACCAAATTCATTCCTTTTTCTTGGTCATGGAAATATAATTATCAAGTTAATTAAACCTTAAATTGTAGAAAAAAGAAAATGAAGTGTTAAAGCATAACAACAACAACACCAACACTGCTAATATTTTATCTAGTCTCATTGATCGATATATAATCATATATGAGACATTTAATTTTTTAAAATATAAATTAATGATCGAAGTAAAGAGTGAAAAAATTATCTGAACTTGAAGAAGAAAACAAGAAAATCAAAGTGGTTTACACAAAAAAAAAAAAAAGAGAAAAAATGCAACCACAATTATTATCATTCTTTTAAGAAAAAAATGTAAGTCATCATTTGATTTGCAGGTTGATACCTTGGTAAGACATTAAATTTTTTGAAAAGATAAAATATTTCAAGAAAAAAGTGAAATGATTATAATAATTTGAAAAGTGATATAAACACAACAGATACAAAATTCAATATCTTTTTGGTCATGTAAAAAAAATTACCAAGTCAAGTAAACCATAAATCGTAGAAAATAAGAAAATGAAGTGTTAGGCAAATCAACAGCAATAAAATCGCTAATTTTTTATGTAGTCTCATCGATCAATCTAATCACACACGTGATATTCAATTTTTTTTGAAACATAAATTCAAGATAGAAGAAAAGAGTGAAAAAATTACCTGAAGTTGGAGCGTGATTTATGATTTATCTTCTACTCATTTTCTTAACTTAGGTTATTTTGATCTTTTTATAATTGTGAATGGTGTGATTTCAGTTGTTACGCAGTACTTAAGCTTATATAGTTTCTTATTAACAATTTTTTTTCCACCTAGACAATTTTTTTAATTTAATTTAATTATTTTGAATCCTTACCACTTTAGCTTTTTTGATGTCTTTTGATGTTTTCTAATTTACTCATTTTTTTAACTTAGGCATTTTCAAATTATTTTAGTCTTTTTATAGTCATAAGTGGTGAAATTTCAGTTTTTACTCAGTCAGTACTTAAGTTATATAATCTCTTATTAACAAACTTTTTCTTTCACCTGGATATTTTTTAAAAAAAATTATACCCCACTTCATTTTCTTAACTTAGTTATTTTCAATTTATTTTCTCTTTTTATAGTTGTGAGTGGTGTGATTTCAATTATTATTTCGTACTTAAGTTTACATAATCCGTTATTTAACTTTCTTTCACCTGAACAATTTTATTTTTATTATTTATTATTAATCAAACCCCACTTTCACTTTTTTTATGTTTCTTTTCGTGTATTTTAATTTGTTATGTTCTATATGTTTACTAAATAGTGATACCAAGTCATTAAAAGAGTCCTTCCAAAATGAATAATGAGATTATTTCCTGAATTTGCTCAAACTTTTTTTTTTTTTGCATAGATGCAAAGAAAACCCTTATCTAAAATTATTTTTTACTTGAATTTCAAGGTTGATCGTTGTTTGATATACATTTTGGAGTCTCGAAAGTCGTGTTGCATAATGTTTATTAATTAAAGGAAAAAATGCTCCACAATAGGAAAAAATGCTCCACAATAGGCAGTGTATATAAGCTTACAAGATTTTAGCTATATATATATGAGCTTAAGATAAAGGAAAATGTCAATTGGATCATATATAACTTAATCAACATGAGTATTAAAATAGTAGGACATAATTAATTTTTGGACATGTATATGATATATTTGCTCTAGATTAGTATTTAAGATTACAAATTGAAAAAAAAAAATATTTAAGAAGCGTGTGTACACTTGCTTGAAGATAACGCGTGATACCAATTGAGTTTTAAGAAAAATTCTCGTAAACTGTTAAATTCACGCGCTATCTTCAAGCAATTGTATACGCGTAAGTTGAAAAGTGATCCTTGATATGAAGCAATAAAAGTACAATAAGGAACTCCGACCGAATACGTTAATTTAGAATGAGATTCAATTTAATTTAAGCATGATAGAGTATAGAAAAGAATTATATATTTTGAATTATTACCGTACGGAGATAAATCAATTTAAATATCATCACATTTATGTTAACAAAGTAAGAAAAAGAATATCAATTAATAAATTAACATAGCACAAAACTAAACCAATATAAACATTAATATGCATAATTAAAAGGCTTAGCAGTGATCATGTATAGAATTTAGTTTTCTCCGTTTCTTACTCATTTGCTTTTTTTTTTTTAAGAATTATGTGATGCTAATTTTTTTTTATTCATTTTGTGTCTCAAGTCACGTTAAAGTTTCTGCTAAACTTAAATTACATATTGTTAGGCCTATTCTGAGTGACGCTCCCAGTAATGCCAAAAATTTAGTTTTTCTAATTTTCACTTCATGTTTAAGAGGTTTTTTTTGTTTGATTAGTAAGAAAAAAACGAAAAAAGTAACCGAAACGAAGACTTTAATAAGCATCCCAAGAATACAAACAAATATTTTTTTTGTAAAAAATAATCATAAAATAAAGAAATAAAATGTTACTGTAGAAAACATGAATCATGTGGTTCTTCAAAGAAAAAAAGAAAAAAAGAAGAAGATGAACACACCTTTTGATGATATTGTTGATAGAAACAATTTTTTTAATTATGGTTTAGAAGATTAGAAAAGAAAATTACAAAATTTTGAAAGGTAAATTCATGAGAAAAAATGTTAACAAATCACAAAAATTTGGTATACTCAATCAACACAAACAAAATTATCTATAAGAAATTTTTTAGCGGTAGAATAGAAGAAAATTTAAGTAGAAAAAAAGAAGTGTTGAACCGCTTAACGATAATAAAAGTTGTTTTGTTTAAAAAAATAAATTAAATCATATAGAATTATCAATCCAAAATTTATTAGGGCAGAAAACTAGAAAATGAAGTGGTTTAGGAAAAAAAAAGCAACCACCATCACTATAATTTTTAAAAAAATTAACTCAGATTTGATATACAGATCGATAGATTCATAAGACATTAAATTTTTAAAAAAATCAGATAGGAAAAAGGTGAATAGATTATAAAAATTTTAAAAATGAAATACACGCAACACATCAAATTCAATCTTCTTTCTTGTCATGAAAACAAAATTATCAAGTTAATTAAATTTTAAGTCGTAGAAAACAAGAAAATAAAGTGTTAAGGCAAAACAACACTAACACTGCTAATCTTTTATTTAGTTTCACCGATCGATCTAATCACACACGAGATATTTAACTTTTTTAGAACACAAATTCATGACCGAAGGAAAGAGTGAAAAAATTATCTGAACTTGACCCAAAAAAAGAAGAGAAAAAATGCAATCACAACCATTATTATTTTTTAAAAAAAAATCAAATCGTCATTTAATTTGAAGGTCGATACATTAAATCATTAGAAAAGATAAAATCTAGTAGGAGAAAGGTGAAACGATTACAAAAATTTGAAAAATGATATACACACAACTACAAAATTCAACATTTTTTTGGTCATGTAAACAAAATTGCCAAATCAATTAAATCTTAAATCACAGAAAACAAGAAAATGAAGTGTTTAGACAAATCAACAACTCTGATTTTTTATGTAGTTTCATCAATCAATCTAATCACACATGAGACATTTGATGTTTTTGAAACATAAATTGACAATAGAAGAAAAGAAGAAAAAAATTACCTGAAGTTGGAGCATAATCCATGTTTTTTCTTCAAATTATTTTCGTAACTGAGGTACTTTCAATTTATTTTGGTCTTTTTATAGTTGTGACTTGTGAGTGATGTGGTTTCAGTTGTTACTCAGTACTTAAGTTTATATAATCCCTTATTAACAACTTTTTCTTCCACCAATAAAATTTTATTTTATTTTATTTTATTTTTATTTTATTTATTTATTTTTTATCATACCCCACTTTCACTTTTTTTTTATGTTTCTTTTGGTATTTTTAATTTGTTACATTCTGCATGTTTACTAAATAGTGACACCAAGGCAATAAAAATGTCCTTCCAAAATGAATAATGAGATTATTTCTTGAATTTGCTCAAACTTTTCTTTTTCATATATGCAAAGAAAATCCTTAATTTCAAATTATCTTTTATTTGAATTTCGAGATTGATTGGTGTTTGATATACATTTTAGAGTCTTGATTTATTTTGATTCGCATTGCATAATGCTTCTTAATTAAAGAAAAAAATGCTTCACATTAGGAACTTTTTATCATTCTCATGTACAGATATCGAATCTTAGACCTCTAATTAGGATAAAACTAAGAATCCTATAAACAATGACGTAGCTATAAATAATGAAGAATGTAGTCATTTGACTATCTTTTGCTGAAAAATTATATATTGTGTAGGTAGAAAATTATACTCAGGATTTATATTTGATATGATGAATGATGTTTTTCAAGAAAAATGTTTATTAAGAAAATAATTGATTATATCAAACAACACAATCTTTACAGAGAGCAATGATCCAACAACTGACTTCAATTGTAACTTCTTCTTTTTTTAAAATAAGTGCAAGTACATATCTTACTCATGTGATTAAGAACACACATAAAACCCAAGATCTCATTAAAAGTGCATCTATATATGAAGCGTTCACTTGAGACTTCACTAGATATGTTGTTGTTCTGTGGTTATAAATAAAGCATGATTGCCTAGTCGCTTGCTATGGTTGTTCAGACTCTTCAAAATGTCACTAGATGCATGACAACGGATCAAATACAGGTACGACAACATTTAAGAAGAGTCTTGAGTAATCATAGCTCGATTCTTTTCACAAGAAGAAGAAAGTGAGACTATAAGCATCATACAACAAACACAAGGAAATTATAAACACACACATTTATTTATTATACAAAACACAGGTAGCTTACTAGTACATAACATAAAGTTCTTAACACAGGTGGCTTATTAGTACATAAACATAGAGTTCTTAACAAGGAAACTTAAAAAACACACACACACAAACTTGAAAACACAAACATACTGTTACTCCAGAGAGAGTTCAAACGATAAAACATACTTAAAAACATTATTATTCCATTCTGGAATATACTACAACACAACGCCACCTGCTTGTTCACATCATCAGTCTACTATCCCAACTGTCCAAATGGATAAGCAGGCATAACAGTTGAAGTAGAAGCCTCAGAAGGACTACCATCATTCCCCGCGGCCATCTCAAAGTCCCTATAAATTTAGAGACAGTAAAATCAATTGATCTTTCAGTAACGCTATTATTCATTTTCAAAACTCATTCTAACGCGATATATTTACCTGGAAGTTACCAGGGCAGCAGTAACAGGATCATAAAACAGCACATTTGGTGGGAAATACGGGTATGGATAACCCGGGACGGGTTCATTAGGATGGGATGCAGCGAGTGAAGTGACATTTAATTCACAATTGGGCTTGCGCACGTTGTAATAACTCACTGAATTATATTCACGATACCTGTTGAGGTATTGGGCTAAAAGCCCAGCATGGATAGTCAGGCCCATATTGATCATGGCCCAAAGAATATCCTCAGCTGTCACAGTCTTTCGTCGCTCCATACGTTCCATAGCCTTTTTTGTGATACGATTGATATAGTAGCTCCCTAATTTTTGCATAGACTCTTTCGATTCATCGTTGATTTTCGCGTTCGTTGGAAGGATACCGCGCATGATTCTCGTCACGTTCTCCATCGGGAGTTGCACTTCCAACAGACGTTGAGCTAGCTGATCCACCCCTGTGTTGACGTTGGTCATGTTGTTTACACCTTGTATACAAAAAAAAAAGTGTATATAAGCTTACAAGATTTTAGCTATATATATGAGCTTAAGATAAAGGACAATGTCAATTGGATCATATATGACTTAATCAACATGAGTATTAAAATAGTAGGACATAATTAATTTTTGGATATATATATATATGAGATATTTGCTCTAGATTAGTATTTAAGATTACAAATTGAAAAAAAAATTATATTTAAGAAGCGTGTGTACACTTGCTTGAAGATAACGCGTGATATCAATTGAGTTTTAAGAAAAATTCTCGTAAACTGTTAAATTCACGCGCTATCCTCAAGCAAGTGTACACGCGCCTCTCTGATTTTTTGTTGTTGTGCTCGTATAGACAAGTTGAAACGTGATCCTTGATATGAAGCAATAAAATTACAATAAAGAATTCCGATTGAATACGTTAATTTAGTATGAAATTTAATTTAATTTAAGCATGATGAGTATAGAAAAGAATTATATATTATAAATTATTATCGTACGGAGATAAAATCAATCTAAATATCATCACATTTATGTTAGTAAAGTAAGAAGAAGAATGTCAATTAATAAATTAACATAGCACAAAACTAAATCAATATAAACATCAATATGCTAAGTTAAAAGGCTGATCATATATAGAATTTAGTTTTCTCCGTTTCTTACTCATTTGCTTCTTTTTCTTTTAAGAATTATGTGATGCTAATTTTTTTATTCATTCGGTGTCTCAAGTCACGTTAAAATTTCTGATAAACTTAAATTACATATTGTTAGGCCTATTCTGAGTGACGCTCCCAGTAATGCCAAAAATTTAGTCTTTCTAATTTTCACTTCATGTTTAAGAGGTTTTTTTTGTTTGTTTAGTAAGAAAAAGACGAAAAAAGTAACTGAAACGAAGACTTTAATAAGCATCCCAAGAATACAAACAAATAATCTTTTTTTGTAAAAGATAATCATAAAATATAAGAAATAAAATGTTACTGTAGAAAACATGAATCCTGTGATTCTTCAAAGAAAAAAAGAAGATGAACACACCTTTTGATGATATTGTTGATGAAACAATTCTTTTAATTATGGTTTAGAAAATTAGAAAAAGAAAATTACAAAATTCTGAAAGGTAAATTCATGAGAAAAAATGTTAACAAATCACAAAAATTAGGTATACTCAATCAACACATACGAAATTATCTATAAGAAATTTTTTAGCAAGTAGAATATAAGAAAATTTAAGTAGAAAAAAAGAAGTGTTGAACCGCTTAACGATGATAAAAGTTGTTTTAAAAAAAAAATTATATCATATAGAATTATCAATCCAAAATTTATTAGGGCAGAAAACTAGAAAATGAAGTGGTTTGGGAAAAAAAAAA
>NC_028643.1:78476787-78481687 GCF_001406875.1 Solanum pennellii | reverse complement strand
AAAAAAGAATATTTTAAAAAAATTATGATTAACCAAACATGATTAATTTTTTAAAAATATTTCCGTTCATACTAAACACACCCTAAGTATACATGCGCCACATGTGCATATACCAAGTTTTGTTAATTTATCTCGAATTTAGTGATAAAACAAGTGATTGTTAGTATAATCACTAATTCTATACACAAATTTAGATGTTCATTAAACTTTTGGATCCAACATATATAATAATATGACATACTTTACTATATAACTTTTTTGAGTTAAATTACACTATTTATATTTAGTTTACATGGAATTTAAAAGTTAACAAGCTTTTAAAAAAGTTACATTCATATTTCATTTAACATCATATACAAATTAAGAATGAATCAACTGAACGATTTGTACTATTTTAATGCTTGGGTTAACTTAACATGTAAAAATTCTCGATAATATAGGTTAAAATAGTACGGACGTAAAAACAATTTAAAAATCACTACGCGTGATTATCAAATGATTGACCGTACAAATAAACAAATCAGTACTCGTGATTATTAAATGGTTGACCACACAAATTAAATTGTACGGAAAAAAACATAGTTCTTATAAAGTAAGAAGAGGTAGTAAAAATATCAGTCACGTAGGCTAATATATTATAGAGTTCACGCTCTTAAAACAAGTTACATACACGCGCCGCCGATTTTTTCTTAGGGTGTGCTCATATAGATAATTTGAAA
This sequence comes from Solanum pennellii, assembly GCF_001406875.1. Lineage (NCBI taxonomy): Eukaryota > Viridiplantae > Streptophyta > Magnoliopsida > Solanales > Solanaceae > Solanum > Solanum pennellii. The sequence goes on along the minus strand of NC_028643.1, from coordinate 78,480,968 downwards.
ATATAATCGTTGACATGAAGCAAGAATCTCGATTATATAAGTTAATAAAGTATAGAAAAAAATCGCGGTTGTATATAAATTAGTTAAGTACCTAAATAAAATTAAAATTACTTTAATTATAAGTACATTAATTAAGTTAATAAAGACGTAAAAACCGATATACAAAATAAAATCATAAATTTAAACATCAATACGCTAAATTAAAAGTTAATCATACAAATTAACTACGTCATATTTAAACATCAGTAATGTAGAATCAAACGTTCATAAAAGAAAATATATTTAAGTCTAAGATTTAAACACTTTTACCCTTGCCCTAAATAATTTCTTACATATTTGAATTATTAAAAAAACTATACTATAGTTACAGATAAACCTTTTTAAATGTACAATTTGATGTTTTATTTTACAAAAAAATAAGACATGTTACTTGCTAAAATAAGTAATATAAGTTTGAACGGTATAAATATTATTTAAATATCAATGTATTTATTACTTAAACTTTGATTATCTTTTCTGTTTCTACTTTCAATAATAAATTTTTTTTCTTTAATAAGTTCATCTTTTGTAGTTTTTTTTTTTGATTTTATTCATTTCATACCATGTACTGAAAAGTCGAGATTTTCCCAAAAATAATTTCTTTATAAATTAAAAATAACAATTAAATATATGTATACCTCATCCTTTTTAATTAAATTTCATTTGAGTATTTTACTAACTTATGAGGTTTCTATATTTATGATAAACATAAAAATTTAAATAGTATTTTTAAACAAAACTTTCACTTTATCTTATACTTTTATATTACAATTTCATAATATGATTTTAAATTATAATTTCATTACTTAGTTTTCTCCGGAAATTAATTTTCTAAAGCTAGTCAAAGGCATCTTTCTTCTCAATTTGTCTTATACCCTTTTTCTCATAAATCAAATAAATGCCAAAATATTAGTTTTTCTAATTTAACTTTTTGTTTAAGATGTTGTTTTTATTTTTAAAATAAAAGATGAAAAAAGAAACTGAAACAAAGACTTTGAAGTTATTCAGAATCCCAAGAAGAAAAGACTGAAATAGTTTCAAACAAAAAGAAAAGAAAAACTCAAACATATTTACATAAAACAAATTAACATGTAGATCATACCGTATTATTTTAATTTACAATATTTGAATATATATATATATATATATCATTTTTCATCGTTAAATAATGTCACACATTCATATTTTTAAAATGATAAACCTACAAAAACAAAAGGATACGGATAAGCAACTATGTGATTTGAATGATAAATATTCTACAACATAAAGCTACTATGAAAAGATAGGATAAAAAGATGAAATATGATTATTTAGGAAATAATAGAGTAACGACGCGATCACACCAAATCGCTCGTTATATAAAACAGGTCCTTTCATTGTTACCTAACAATGAATTCAAATGACACAACCAACAATCAAATCAAACCAAACATTATTACAATACAACCACCCAAATTGAACATGGTGTTTTAATACTTAATAATTCAAATTAAGTTCAATTTTCACTTATTAGCTAGTTGTTTTGGACTTGTCTTAATGAGTAGAAAAACGAATTACAACTTTAGCTCCTTCAGCCATGGCATGTTTAGCTAGTTGTCCTGGCAACTCTATTTTGACAGCTCTATGCATGTATATAGATGTTAACGTTGTACGCCTCGAGTACCTCAACAATGATTTTCATGTGTAAGGAGGGTAAGGAAGTATAATCAGTGTTAAATGTAACTTACGAAACTTGTTCTTTTTATTTCTAAAAGGAAAACATGTTCGTTTTTAAAAAAAAATCTTTCTTACAAAAATACTTTTAAAAATTATGATCAACCAAACATAATTATTTTTTAAAAAATATTTTTCTTCGTACTAAATATACATGCGCCACATGTGCATATACCAAGTTTTGTTAATTTAACTCCTCGAGAATTTAGTGATAAAACAAGTGAATATTAGGAAACCAAACCTTATACTTCATATAAATCAAAATTTTTGAAGTGTTAGTATAATTACTAAATTGTATACACTAAAAATTTAGATGGTAATTAAACTTTTGGATCCAATATATAATAAAATGAGTTACTCTATTGTAGATTGATCTTCGTCCTATTTATAGATAAAGAGGTTATTTCCAATTAAAGAATACTACGATATTTAGTTTACATGAAGTTTAAAAGTTTATAAGCTTCTACAGAAGTTACATTCATATTTTATTTAACATCATATACAAATTAAGAAGAACAATTTGTATTATTTTTATGCTAGGTTAACTTAATGTATGTAAAAATTCTCGATGATATAAGTTAAAATAGTATGGTCATGAAAACAACTTAAGAATTAGTTTGCGTGATTATTAAACAATTGATTGTACACATTAATTAAATTGTGAGGAAATAAACACAATTTTAACGTAGAACACAAAGTAAAAATATCAATCACGTGATCTCATATATTGTGGAGTTCACGCTCTTAAAAACAAGTTACATATACGCACCCTCAATTTTTTTTATGGCGTGCTCATGTAGATCATTTGAACCTAATCGTCCACATGAAGCGAGAATTTCGATCATATAAGTTAATGAGAAATAGAAAAAAAATCTCAATCGTATAAATTATTTTAGTATGTAGAAAATAAAATTAAAATTAATTTAAATATAAGTACATTTTAAGTTAATAAAGACGTGAAGATCGATATTTAAAATAAAATTATAAATTTAAACATCAATACGCTAAACTAAAAGTTGATCATACAAATTAACTACGTCATATTTAAACATCAGTAGTGTAGAATTAAATGTTCATAAAAGAAAATATATTTAAGTCTAAGATTTAAACATTGTTTACGCTTGCCCAAAATAATTTCTTACGTATTTGGTAAAATAGGTAATATAAGTTTGAACGATATAAATATTATTTAAATATCGATGTATTTATTACTTAAACTTTTATTATTTCTTCTATTTCTACTTTTAGTAGTAATATTCTTTCTCTAATAGTTCATCTTACCTAGTTTTTTAAGATTTTATTTATTTCATACCATGTGCTGAAAGGTCGAGGTTTTCTCAAAAATAATTTCTTTATAAATTAAAGATAACAGTTAAATTTATGCGTATATCTCGTTCATTTTAAATTTCATTTGAGTATTTTGCAACTTATGAGATTTCACAAATCTAAATAGTATGTTTAAACAAAACTTCAGCTTTATATTATACTTTTATATTACAATTTCATATTATGATTTTAAATTATAATTTCATTTCTTGGTTTTCTCTTGGAAATTAATTTTCTAAAGGTAGTCAAAGGCATCTTTCTTCTCAATTTGTCTTATACCCTTTTTTTTATAAATCAAGTAAATGCCAAAATATTAGTTTTTCTAATTTAACTTTTTGTTTAAGATGTTGTTTTTAAAATAATAGACGAAAAAAAGAAACTGAAACAAAGACTTTGAAGTTATTCAGAATCCCGAGAAGAAAAGGCTGAAATAGTTTCAAACAAAAAGAAAAGAAAAACTCAAACATAACTACATAAAACAACAAATTAACACGGTTATAATTTTAATTAATACAATATTTGAATATATTATATATTATTTTTTTATCGTTATATAATGTCACATATTCATATTTTTAAAATGATAAACCTACAAAAACAAAGGATACACATATAGAGCAATTACTTAATTTGAATGATAAATATTCACCAAGATAAAAGTAGGGTATGAGGTAAAGCTACTGTGAAAAAAGATAGGATAAAAAGATAAAATATGATTATTTAGGAAATAGTAAAGTAACGACGCGATCACAATTAATCGCCCGTTATATAAAACAGGTCTTTTCATAATTACCTAACAATGAATTCAAACGACATAACCAACAATTTAATCAAACCAAACATTATAACAATACAACCACCCAAATTGAACATGGTGTTTTAATACTTAATAATTCAAATTAAGTTCAATTTTCACTTATTAGCTAGTTGTTTTTGGACTTGTCTTAATGAGTAGAAAAACGAATTACAGCTTTAGCTCCTTCAGCCATGGCATGTTTAGCTAGTTGTCGTGGCAACTCCATTTTGACAGCTCTATGCATGTTCATAGACATTAACGCTGTTCGTCCCGAGTACCTCAACAATGATTTTGATGTGTAAGGAGG
>NC_028643.1:78454192-78471048 GCF_001406875.1 Solanum pennellii | reverse complement strand
TATATATATATATATTTTTGAATACTAACCCAATTGCTAACAATGTAATATAATTTAGTAATCATCACCAACTTACCCATTATTTCTTATCACCCATTATCAATATAGCATAAAATAATAACATAATCCCAAGTACTCCGACAATATATTACTATATATAGAATTGAAAAGAACGAATATCTCATATCTTTACCTGAACAATGGCTATGATTTTTCTCCCTCTCGCTGGTCGCCTGTGGTAAGGTTTCGCATCCATTTTTTTTTCTAAACAAGAGTTTATTAACCGTGAAACCCCACTAACCTATCATCTATATTACTTATTTAATAAAAGTTTCATCAATTGGGTACTCATAGTTATCTAATAGTTTAAAAATACCCCTTTAAATTTTTAAATGGAGTCAAACTAGTCCTAGTTTTCAAAACGACCTAGCGGGTCGTTACAATTATCAATCCAAAATTTATTTGGGCAGAAAACTAGAAAATGAAGTGGTTTGGGAAAAAAAAAGAAAGAAAAAAAAGCAACCACCATCACTATAATTTTTTAAAAATTAACTCAGATTTTATATACAGGTCGATACATTCATAAGACATTAATTTTTTTAAAAAGAAAATCAAATAGGAAAAAGGTGAATAGATTATAAAAATTTTAAAAATGAAATACACGCAACACATCAAATTCATTTTTTTTTCTTGGTCATGAAAACAAAATTATCAAGTTAATTAAATCTTAAATCGTAGAAAACAAGAAAATAAAGTGTTAAGGCAAAACAACACTAACACTGCTAATCTTTTATTTAGTCTCACCGATTGATCTAATCACACACAAGACATTCAACTTCTTTAGAACATAAATTCATGACCGAAGGAAAGAGTGAAAAAATTATTTGAACTTGACCGAAAAATAATAAGAGAAAAAATGAAACCACAACCATTATCTATTTTTTTAAAAATCAAATCGTCATTTAATTTGCAGGTCGATACATTGAATCTTTTGAAAAGATAAAATCTAGTAGGAAAAAGGTGAAACGATTACAAAAATTTGAGAAATGATATACACACAACCTACAAAATTCAACATTTTTTGGTCATGTAAACAAAATTGCCAAATCAATTAAATCTTAAATCACAGAAAATAAGAAAATAAAGTGTTTAGACAAATCAACAACACTGATTTTTTATGTAGTCTCATCAATCAATCTAATCACACATGAGACATTCGATGTTTTTGAAACATTAATTGACAATAGAAGAAAAGAAGAAAAAAAATACTTGAAGTTGGAGCATAATCCATGTTTTTTCTTCAAATTATTTTCTGAACTGAGGTACTTTCAATTTATTTTGGTCTTTTTATAATTGTGACTTGTGAGTGGTGTGGTTTCAGTTGTTACTCAGTACTTAAGTTTATATAATCCCTTATTAACAACTATTTCTTCCACCTATAAAATTTTATTTATTTTATTTTATTTTATTTATTTATTTATTTTTAATCATACCCCACTTTCACTTTTTTTTTTATGTTTCTTTTGGTGTTTTAATTTGTTACATTCTGCATGTTTACTAAATAGTGACACCAAGGCAATAAAAACGTCCTTCCAAAATGAATAATGAGATTATTTCCTGAATTTGCTCAAACTTTTCTTTTTCATATATGCAAAGAAAATCCTTAATCTCAAATTATCTTTTATTTGAATTTCGAGATCGATTGATGTTTGATATATATTTTAGAGTCTCGATTTATTTTGATTCGAATTGTATAATGCTTCTCAATTAAAGAAAAAATGCTCCATATTAGGAATTTTTTATCATTCTTATGTCCAGATATCGAATCTTAGACCTCTAATTAGGATAAAACTAAGGATCCTATGAACAATGACGTAGCTATAAATAATGAAGGGTGTGATCAGTTGAATATCGTTTGCTGAAAAATTATATATTGTGTATATAGAAAATTATACTCAGGGTTTATGTTGGATATGACGAATGATAGTTTTCAAGAAAAATGTTTATTATGAAAATAAGTGAGTTTTTTTAACTTATTTTCTTAAATTTAATAGGTAAGCGAATATAATATTATCTTAAAACATTTAATCTAGACAAGTCCTATGAAATGTGGAGGAGGGGTGAGTGCATGGGGAGGGGGGGTGAATTAATGAGGTGTGTCGAAGGATAAAGAGGTATAATCAGTGCTAAATGTAATTTGCGAAATTTGTTTTTCCTATTTCCACTAGAAAAAATATTTTCTTTATTTTTTAAAAAAATATTTCTTAAAAGAATATTTTTAAAAAATTGTGATTAATCAAATATGATTAATTTTGTAAAAATATTTTCGTTCGTACTAAACACACCCTAAGTATACATGCGCCACATGTGCATATACCAAGTTTTGTTAATTTATCTCGAATTTAGTGATGAAACAAGTGATTATTAGTATAATCACTAAATTTTATACACAAATTTAGATGTTAATTAAACTTTTGGATCCAATATATAATAATATGACTTACTTAATTATATAACTTTTTTGCGTTAAATTACACTACTTATATTTAGTTTACGTGGAGTTTAAAAGTTAACAAGCTTTTAAAAAAGTTACATTCATAGTTCATTTAATATCATAACAAATTAAGAACGACGCAATTAAACGATTTGTATTATTTTTATGCTAGGTTAACTTAACATGTAAAAATTCTCGATAATATAGGTTAAAATAGTAAGGACGTAACAACTTAAAAATCACTACACATGATTATCAAATGATTGACCGTACAAATTAACGAATCAGTACTCGTGATTATTAAATGGTTGACCGCACAAATTAAATTGTACGGAAAAAAGCATAGTTCCTATAAAGTAAGAAGAGGTAGTAAAAATCAGTCACGTGGGCTAATATATTATAGAGATCACGCTCTTAAAACAAGTTACATACACGCGCCGCCGATGTTTTCTTAGGGTGTGCTCATATAGATAATTTGAAAACCTAATCGTTGACATGAAGCAAGAATCTCGATTATATAAGTTAATAAAGTACAGGAAAAAAAATTACGCTCGAATAAATTAATTAAGTACCTGAATAAAATTAAAATTAATTTAAATATAAGTACATTAATTAAGTTAATAAAGATGTAAAAATCGATATGCAAAATAAAATCATAATTTTAAACATCAATACTCTAAATTAAAAAGTTAATCATACAGATTAACTAAATCATATTTAAACATCATTAATGTAGAATTAAAGGTTCATAAAAAAAACATATTTAAGTCTAAGATTTAAATATTGTTTGCCCTTGCCCTAAATAACTTTTTACATTATTAAATTATTCAAAAAAAAAAGTTATAGATATAAACCCTTTTAAATATAGAATTTGGTGTTTGTTTAGAAAGAAATAAGACAGGTTACTTGCTAAGATAGGTAATATAAGTTTGAATGATGTAAATATTATTTAAACTATCGATGTATTTGTTACTTAAAACTTTGATTATCTCTTCTATTTCCATTTTTAGTAGTAATTTTCCTTCTTTACTTTAATAATTTCATCTTACCTAATTTTTTACGATTTTATTCATTTCATATCATATATTGAAAAGTCGAAAATTATAAATATTAACGATCAAGTCTATGTACACCTCTTTTTTTTAAAAAAAAATCACTTGAGTATTTTACAATTTATGAGGTTTCAATATTTATAGAGAACATATAACATACAAAATCTAAATAGTATATTTAAACAAAACTTCAGCTTTATTTTATAATTTGATATTATAATTTCATATTATGATTTTAAATTATAAGTTCATTGCTTAGTTTTCTCCGGAAATTAATTTTCTAAAGCTAGTCAAAGGGATCTTTCTTCTCAGTTTGTCTTATACCCCTTTTTTTCATAAATCAAATAAATGCCAAAATATTAGTTTTCCTAATTTAATTTTTTGTTTAAGATATTGTTCTTAAAGTAAAAGACGAAAAAAAGAAACTGAAATATAATAGTATCAAACAAAAAGAAAAGAAAAACCCAAACGGAACTACATAAAACAACAAATTAACACGTAGATTGTACTGTATTATTTTAATAAATATAATATTTGAATATATTATATTATTTTTCATTGTTATATTATGTCAAACTTTCATATTTCTAAAATAATAAATCTACAAAAAAAAATAAGGGCACAGATACAATTACTATGAAAAATTCCATAATGATACAGATCCATAATTTGAATGATAATATCATTTTGTATCATTATATTATAACACTAATTCATAATTGAATGGTAAATATTGTAGTTTGTCATTACATAATGACACAGATCCTTAATTTGAATAATAAATATCGTTCTCCGTCATCATATAATGACACAGATTGATATTCTGAATGATAAATATTGTTCTCCATCATTACATAATGACACATGCTCCAGAGGTGTATCCAATATTTCGATTAAATGGGTGTACGGTTACGAAAAATGCATTTTAAATATAAATTTAATTGATTTGACTTTTAGATTCTTAATATGAACCATATGTTCATAATATAACCATTAAATTTTAAAAATTATAGGTCCAAAATATATAACACACTTAACTTTTAGGAATTTTCAATGTAAAGCACTTAATTTTTTTCAAAAGATTAAAGAAAAAATCAAAACAAAAACTAGTTGAAACACCAGAAGTGTAACCGATAATCACTTAGAGATCATCTGTTACTCAAAATGACAAGATAGATATAAGATTTAAATTTCTATCCTCACTTAGAGTGGTCCACCCAACCACATTGTATTATTATATGATACTTTAAAGGTGAATTCACAAATCTACAGTTAAATACATTTTAAAAATATAAACTACTATATATATGATCTAGAGAGGGTAGCATGGATTCACGTGAACCCAATGCACCCCTCTAGATGCGGCTATGAGATTCATAATTTCAATGATAAATATCGTTCTTCGTCATTACATAATACACAAATTCATAACTTGAATGATAAATATTTTACAAAGATAAAATTAGGGTATGAGTTAAAACTACTACGAAAAAGATAGAATAAAAGATGAAATATGATTACAGAAAATTGAGAAATGATATACACAACCTACAAAATTCAACATTTTTTTGGTCATGTAAACAAAATTGTCAAATCAATTAAATCTTAAATCACATAAAACAAGAAAATGAAGTGTTTAGACAAATCAACAACACTGATTTTTTATGTAGTTTCATCAATCAATCTAATCACACATGAGACATTCGATATTTTTGAAACATAAATTGACAATAGAAGAAAAGAAGAAGAAAAATTATCTGAAGTTGGAGCATAATCCATGTTTTTTCTTCAAATTATTTTCTTAACTGAGGTACTTTCAATTTATTTTGGTCTTTTTATAGTCGTGACTTGTGAATGGTGTGGTTTCAGTTATTACTCAGTACTTAAATTTATATAATCCCTTATTAACAACTTTTTCTTCCACCTTAAAAAATTTTATTTTATTTTATTTTATTTTTAATCATACCCCACTTTCACTTTTTTTTTATGTTTCTTTTGGTGTTTTTTAATTTGTTACATTCTGCATGTTTACTAAATAGTGACACCAAGGCAATAAAAACGTCCTTCCAAGATGAATAATGAGATTATTTCCTGAATTTGCTCAAACTTTTTTTTTTTCATATGTGCAAAGAAAATCCTTTGTCTCAAATTATCTTTTATTTGGATTTCGAGACTGATTAGTATTTGATATACATTTTAGAGTCTTGATTTATTTTGATTTGCATTGCATAATGCTTCTTAATTAAAGAAAAAAATGCTTCACATTAGGAACTTTTTATCATTCTCATGTCCAGATATCGAATCTTAGACCTCTAATTAGGATAAAACTAAGAATTCTATAAACAATGACGTAGCTATAAATAATGAAGAATGTAGTCAGTTGAATATCTTTTGCTGAAAAATTATATATTGTGTAGGTAGAAAATTATACTCAGGGTTAATGTTTGATATGATGAATGATGCTTTTCAAGAAAAATGTTTATTAAGAAAATAATTGATTATATCAAACAACACAATCTTTACAGAGAGCAATGATCCAACAACTGACTTCAATTGTAACTTCTTCTTTTTTTAAAATAAGTGCAAGTACATATCTTTCTTCATGTGATTAAGAACACACATAAAACCCAAGATCTCATTAAAAGTGCATCTATATATGAAGCGTTCACTTGAGACTTCACTAGATATGTTGTTGTTCTGTGGTTATAAATAAAGCATGATTGCCTAGTCGCTTGCTATGGTTGTTCAGACTCTTCAAAATGTCACTAGATGCATGACAACGGATCAAATACAGGTACGACAACATTTAAGAAGAGTCTTGAGTAATCATAGCTCGATTCTTTTCACAAGAAGAAGAAAGTGAGACTATAAGCATCATACAACAAACACAAGGAAATTATAAACACACACATTTATTTATTATACAAAACACAGGTAGCTTACTAGTACATAACATAAAGTTCTTAACACAGGTGGCTTATTAGTACATAAACATAGAGTTCTTAACAAGGAAACTTAAAAAACACACACACACAAACTTGAAAACACAAACATACTGTTACTCCAGAGAGAGTTCAAACGATAAAACATACTTAAAAACATTATTATTCCATTCTGGAATATACTACAACACAACGCCACCTGCTTGTTCACATCATCAGTCTACTATCCCAACTGTCCAAATGGATAAGCAGGCATAACAGTTGAAGTAGAAGCCTCAGAAGGACTACCATCATTCCCCGCGGCCATCTCAAAGTCCCTATAAATTTAGAGACAGTAAAATCAATTGATCTTTCAGTAACGCTATTATTCATTTTCAAAACTCATTCTAACGCGATATATTTACCTGGAAGTTACCAGGGCAGCAGTAACAGGATCATAAAACAGCACATTTGGTGGGAAATACGGGTATGGATAACCCGGGACGGGTTCATTAGGATGGGATGCAGCGAGTGAAGTGACATTTAATTCACAATTGGGCTTGCGCACGTTGTAATAACTCACTGAATTATATTCACGATACCTGTTGAGGTATTGGGCTAAAAGCCCAGCATGGATAGTCAGGCCCATATTGATCATGGCCCAAAGAATATCCTCAGCTGTCACAGTCTTTCGTCGCTCCATACGTTCCATAGCCTTTTTTGTGATACGATTGATATAGTAGCTCCCTAATTTTTGCATAGACTCTTTCGATTCATCGTTGATTTTCGCGTTCGTTGGAAGGATACCGCGCATGATTCTCGTCACGTTCTCCATCGGGAGTTGCACTTCCAACAGACGTTGAGCTAGCTGATCCACCCCTGTGTTGACGTTGGTCATGTTGTTTACACCTTGTATACAAAAAAAAAAGTGTATATAAGCTTACAAGATTTTAGCTATATATATGAGCTTAAGATAAAGGACAATGTCAATTGGATCATATATGACNCTATTTTCACTAGGAAAAATATTTTCTTCATTTTGAAAAAAGAATATTTTAAAAAAATTATGATTAACCAAACATGATTAATTTTTTAAAAATATTTCCGTTCATACTAAACACACCCTAAGTATACATGCGCCACATGTGCATATACCAAGTTTTGTTAATTTATCTCGAATTTAGTGATAAAACAAGTGATTGTTAGTATAATCACTAATTCTATACACAAATTTAGATGTTCATTAAACTTTTGGATCCAACATATATAATAATATGACATACTTTACTATATAACTTTTTTGAGTTAAATTACACTATTTATATTTAGTTTACATGGAATTTAAAAGTTAACAAGCTTTTAAAAAAGTTACATTCATATATCATTTAACATCATATACAAATTAAGAATGAATCAACTGAACGATTTGTACTATTTTTATGCTTGGGTTAACTTAACATGTAAAAATTCTCGATAATATAGGTTAAAATAGTACGGACGTAAAAACAATTTAAAAATCACTACGCGTGATTATCAAATGATTGACCGTACAAATAAACGAATCAGTACTCGTAATTATTAAATGGTTGACCACACAAATTAAATTGTACGGGAAAAAACATAGTTCTTATAAAGTAAGAAGAGGTAGTAAAAATATCAGTCACGTGAGCTAATATATTATAGAGTTCACGCTCTTAAAACAAGTTACATACACGCGCCGCCGATTTTTTCTTAGGGTGTGCTCATATAGATAATTTGAAAATCTAATCGTTGACATGAAGCAAGAATATCGATTATATAAGTTAATAAAGTATAGAAAAAAATCGCGGTTGTATATAAATTAGTTAAGTACCTAAATAAAATTAAAATTTCTTTAATTATAAGTACATTAATTAAGTTAATAAAGACGTAAAAACCGATATACAAAATAAAATCATAAATTTAAACATCAATACGCTAAATTAAAAGTTAATCATACAAATTAACTACGTCATATTTAAACATCAGTAATGTAGAATCAAAGGTTCATAAAAGAAAATATATTTAAGTCTAAGCTTTAAACACTTTTACCCTTGCCCTAAATAATTTCTTACATATTTGAATTATTAAAAAACTATACTATAGTTACAGATAAACCTTTTTAAATGTACAATTTGATGTTTTATTTTACAAAAAAATAAGACATGTTACTTGCTAAAAAAAGTAATATAAGTTTGAACGGTATAAATATTATTTAAATATCAATGTATTTATTACTTAAACTTTGATTATCTTTTCTGTTTCTACTTTCAATAATAAATTTTTTTCTTTAATAAGTTCATCTTTTGTAGTTTTTTTTTTTTTTTTGATTTTATTCATTTCATACCATGTACTGAAAAGTCGAGATTTTCCAAAAAATAATTTCTTTATAAATTAAAAATAACAATTAAATATATGTATACCTCATCCTTTTTAATTAAATTTCATTTGAGTATTTTACTAACTTATGAGGTTTCTATATTTATGATAAACATAAAAATTTAAATAGTATTTTTAAACAAAACTTTCACTTTATCTTATACTTTTATATTACAATTTCATAATATGATTTTAAATTATAATTTCATTACTTAGTTTTCTCCGGAAATTAATTTTCTAAAGCTAGTCAAAGGCATCTTTCTTCTCAATTTGTCTTATACCCTTTTTCTCATAAATCAAATAAATGCCAAAATATTAGTTTTTCTAATTTAACTTTTTGTTTAAGATGTTGTTTTTATTTTTAAGATAAAAGATGAAAAAAGAAACTGAAACAAAGACTTTGAAGTTATTCAGAATCCCAAGAAGAAAAGATGAAATAGTTTCAAACAAAAAGAAAAGAAAAACTCAAACATATTTACATAAAACAAATTAACATGTAGATCATACCGTATTATTTTAATTTACAATATTTGAATATATATATATATATATATCATTTTTCATCGTTAAATAATGTCACACATTCATATTTTTAAAATGATAAACCTACAAAAACAAAAGGATACGGATAAGCAACTATGTGATTTGAATGATAAATATTCTACAACATAAAGCTACTATGAAAAGATAGGATAAAAAGATGAAATATGATTATTTAGGAAATAATAGAGTAACGACGCGATCACACCAAATCGCTCGTTATATAAAACAGGTCCTTTCATTGTTACCTAACAATGAATTCAAATGACACAACCAACAATCAAATCAAACCAAACATTATTACAATACAACCACCCAAATTGAACATGGTGTTTTAATACTTAATAATTCAAATTAAGTTCAATTTTCACTTATTAGCTAGTTGTTTTTGGACTTGTCTTAATGAATAGAAAAACGAATTACAGCTTTAGCTCCTTCAGCCATGGCATGTTTAGCTAGTTGTCCTGGCAACTCTATTTTGACAGCTCTATGCATGTTCATAGATGTTAACGTTGTACGTCTCGAGTACCTCAACAATGATTTTGATGTGTAAGGAGGGTAAGGAAGTATAATCAGTGTTAAATGTAACTTACGAAACTTGTTCTTTTTATTTCTAAAAGGAAAACATGTTCGTTTTTAAAAAAAAATCTTTCTTACAAAAATACTTTTAAAAATTATGATCAACCAAACATAATTATTTTTTAAAAAATATTTTTCTTCGTACTAAATATACATGCGCCACATGTGCATATACCAAGTTTTGTTAATTTAACTCCACGAGAATTTAGTGATAAAACAAGTGAATATTAGGAAACCAAATCTTATACTTCATATAAATCAAAATTTGAAGTGTTAGTATAATTACTAAATTGTATACACTAAAAATTTAGATTGTAATTAAACTTTTGGATCCAATATATAATAAAATGAGTTACTCTATTGTAGATTGATCTTCGTCCTATTTATAGGTAAAGAGGTTATTTCCAATTAAAGAATACTACGATATTTAGTTTACATGGAGTTTAAAAGTTTATAAGCTTCTACAGAAGTTACATTCATATTTTATTTAACATCATATACAAATTAAGAAGAACAATTTGTATTATTTTTATGCTAGGTTAACTTAATGTATGTAAAAATTCTCGATGATATAAGTTAAAATAGTATGGTCATGAAAACAACTTAAGAATTAGTTTGCGTGATTATTAAACAATTGATTGTACACATTAATTAAATTGTGAGGAAATAAACACAATTTTAACGTAGAACACAAAGTAAAAATATCAATCACGTGATCTCATATATTGTGGAGTTCACGCTCTTAAAACAAGTTACATACACGCACCCTCAATTTTTTTTATGGCGTGCTCATGTAGATCATTTGAACCTAATCGTCCACATGAAGCGAGAATTTCGATCATATAAGTTAATGAGAAATAGAAAAAAAATCTCAATCGTATAAATTATTTTAGTATGTAGAAAATAAAATTAAAATTAATTTAAATATAAGTACATTTTAAGTTAATAAAGACGTGAAGATCGATATTTAAAATAAAATTATAAATTTAAACATCAATACGCTAAACTAAAAGTTGATCATACAAATTAACTACGTCATATTTAAACATCAGTAGTGTAGAATTAAATGTTCATAAAAGAAAATATATTTAAGTCTAAGATTTAAACATTGTTTACGCTTGCCCAAAATAATTTCTTACGTATTTGGTAAAATAGGTAATATAAGTTTGAACGATATAAATATTATTTAAATATCGATGTATTTATTACTTAAACTTTTATTATTTCTTCTATTTCTACTTTTAGTAGTAATATTCTTTCTCTAATAGTTCATCTTACCTAGTTTTTTAAGATTTTATTTATTTCATACCATGTGCTGAAAGGTCGAGGTTTTCTCAAAAATAATTTCTTTATAAATTAAAGATAACAGTTAAATTTATGCGTATATCTCGTTCATTTTAAATTTCATTTGAGTATTTTGCAACTTATGAGATTTCACAAATCTAAATAGTATGTTTAAACAAAACTTCAGCTTTATATTATACTTTTATATTACAATTTCATATTATGATTTTAAATTATAATTTCATTTCTTGGTTTTATCTTGGAAATTAATTTTCTAAAGGTAGTCAAAGGCATCTTTCTTCTCAATTTGTCTTATACCCTTTTTTTTATAAATCAAGTAAATGCCAAAATATTAGTTTTTCTAATTTAACTTTTTGTTTAAGATGTTGTTTTTAAAATAATAGACGAAAAAAAGAAACTGAAACAAAGACTTTGAAGTTATTCAGAATCCCGAGAAGAAAAGGCTGAAATAGTTTCAAACAAAAAGAAAAGAAAAACTCAAACGTAACTACATAAAACAACAAATTAACACGGTTATAATTTTAATTAATACAATATTTGAATATATTATATATTATTTTTTTATCGTTATATAATGTCACATATTCATATTTTTAAAATGATAAACCTACAAAAACAAAGGATACACATATAGAGCAATTACTTAATTTGAATGATAAATATTCACCAAGATAAAAGTAGGGTATGAGGTAAAGCTACTGTGAAAAAAGATAGGATAAAAAGATAAAATATGATTATTTAGGAAATAGTAAAGTAACGACGCGATCACAATTAATCGCCCGTTATATAAAACAGGTCTTTTCATAATTACCTAACAATGAATTCAAACGACATAACCAACAATTTAATCAAACCAAACATTATAACAATACAACCACCCAAATTGAACATGGTGTTTTAATACTTAATAATTCAAATTAAGTTCAATTTTCACTTATTAGCTAGTTGTTTTTGGACTTGTCTTAATGAGTAGAAAAACGAATTACAGCTTTAGCTCCTTCAGCCATGGCATGTTTAGCTAGTTGTCGTGGCAACTCCATTTTGACAGCTCTATGCATGTTCATAGACATTAACGCTGTTCGTCCCGAGTACCTCAACAATGATTTTGATGTGTAAGGAGGGTAAGGAAGTATAATCAGTGTTAAAGGTAACTTATGAAACTTGTTTTTTCTATTTCTACTAGGAAAACATGTTCGTTTTTAAAAAAAATTCTTTTTAAAAAAAATACTTTTAAAAATTATGATCAACCAAACATGATTAATTTTTTTCAAATATTTTCCTTCGTACTAAATATACACGCGCCACATGTGCATATACCAAGTTTTGTTAATTTAACTCCACGAGAATTTAGTGATAAAACAAGTGATTATTAGGGAAACCAAATCTTATTACTTCATATAAATCAAGAATTGAAGTGTTAGTATAATTACTAAATTGTATACACTAAAAATTTAGATGGTAATTAAACTTTTGGATCCAATATATAATAAAATGAGTTACTCTATTGTAGATTGATCTTCGTCCTATTTATAGGTAAAGAGGTTATTTCCGATTAAAGAATACTACTATATTTAGTTTACATGGAGTTTAAAAGTTAATAAGCTTCTACAAAAGTTACATTCATATCTTAGTTAACATTATATACAAATTAAGAAGAACAATTTGTATTATTTTTATGCTAGGTTAACTTAATGTATGTAAAAAATTTCGATAATATAAGTTAAAATAGTAAGGTCATGAAAACAATTTAAGAATCAGTTTGCGTGATTATTAAACAATTGATTGTACAAATTAATTAAATTGTGAGGAAATAAACACAATTTTAACGTAGAACACAAAGTAAAAATATCAATCATGTGGCCTCATATATTGTGGAGTTCACGCTCTTAAAATAAGTTATATATACGCACCCTCAATTTTTTTATGGCGTGCTCATGTAGATCATTTGAACCTAATCGTTCACGTGAAGCGAGAATTTCGATCACATAAGTTAATGAGATATAGAAAAAAATCTCAATCGTATAAATTATTTTAATATGTATAAAATAAAATTATAATTAATTTAAATATAAGTACATTTTAAGTTAATAAAGACATGAAGATCGATATTTAAAATAAAATTATAAATTTAAACATCAATATGCTAAACTAAAAGTTGATCATACAAATTAACTACGTCATATTTAAACATCAGTAATGTAAAATTAAAGGTTCATAAAAGAAAATATATTTAAGTCTAAGATTTAAACACTGTTTACCCTTGCCCAAAATAATTTCTTACATATTTGGTAAAATAGGTAATATAAGTTTGAACAATATAAATATTATTTAAATATCGATATATTTATTACTTAAACTTTTATTATTTCTTTTATTTCTACTTTTAGTAGTAATATTCTTTCTCTAATAGTTCATCTTACATAGTTTTTTAAGATTTTGTTCATTTCATACCATGTTCTGAAAAGTCGAGGTTTTCTCAAAAATAATTTCTTTATAAATTAAAGAGAACGGTTAAATCTATGTGTATATCTCGTTCATTTTATATTCCATTTGAGTATTTTGCAATTTATGAGATTTTACAAATCTAAATAGTATGTTTAAACAAAATTTCAGCTTTATCTTATACTTTTATATTACAATTTCATATTATGATTTTAAATTATAATTTCATTTCTTGGTTTTCTCCTGGGAAATTAATTTTCTAAAGGTAGTCAAAGGCATCTTTCTTCTCAATTTGTCTTATACCCTTTTTTTCATAAATCAAATAAATGCCAAAATATTAGATTTTCTAATTTAACTTTTTGTTTAAGATGTTGTTTTTAAAATAATAGACGAAAAAAGAAACTGAAACAAAGACTTTGAAGTTATTCAGAATTCCGAGAAGAAAAGGCTGAAATAATTTCAAACAAAAGGAAAAGAAAAACTCAAACGTAACTACATAAAACAACAAATTAACACGGTTATAATTTTAATTGATACAATATTTGAATATATTATATATTATTTTTTTATCGTTATATAATGTCACACATTCATATTTTTAAAATAATAAACCTACAAAAACAAAGGATACACATATAGAGCAACTACTTAATTTGAATGATAAATATTCTACAAGATAAAAGTAGGATATGAGGTAAAGTTACTGTGAAAAAAGATAGGATAAGAAGATGAAATATGATTATTTAGGAAATAGTAAGGTAACGACGCGATCACACCTAATCGCTCGTTATATAAAACAGGTCTTTTCATTGTTACCTAGCAACGAATTCAAACGACATAACCAACAATCTAATCAAACCAAACGTTATTACAATACAACCACCCAAATTGAACAAGGTGTTTTAATACTTAATAATTCAAATTAAGTTCAATTTTTTCACTTATTTAGCTAGATGTTTTTGTACTTGTCTTAATGAGTAGAAAAACGAATCACAGCTTTAGCTCCTTCAGCCATGGCATGTTTAGCTAGTTGTCCTGGCAACTCCATTTTGACAGCTCTGTGCATGTCCATAGACGTTAACGTTGTTCGTCCCGAGTACCTCAACAATGATTTTGATGTTTCTACGATTTTCTCAGCCATGTCTTGCATGAAATGGTTCAATATAACCATTGATCTCAATGATATTTCCAACTTTGGATTCACTTCTTTCATAACCTTGTATATGTACCTCTCATATCCCACAGCTTTGCTTCTCTTGTTCTTGTTCTTGCTCTTGTTCTTGCTCTTGCCTTTGCTCATGAAAAATTATCAACAACAAAAAACAATAACATAAAATTAGTCATTTTTTAAAACTAATAATCACACATGAGACATTTGATTTCTTAGAACATACATTAATTTTGGTAGAAAAGGGTGAAAACATCAAATGGTTTAAGCCTCAAAAAGAGAAGAAGAAAACCTACACACAAAAAATCAGTCATTTTATTTTTATTTTTTTGTTTACTCACGATCTAGTCTAATCGATCTATCTAATCATATACGAGACATTCAATTTCTTATAACACAAAATTCATGGTAGAAAAAAAATATAATAACATTAATTAAGTGATTTAAGCCTAAAAAAAATGAGAATCATAGTCATTTTTTCTTTTCTTTTTTACTCATTGATCTAGCTAATTAATCACACATGCTTAGACATTCAATTTTTTTAATTAAAACATAAATTCATGGTAGAAAAAAAAAATTGGTGAAACCCTAATCAAGTGGTTTAAGCTTCAAAGAAAAGAAGAAAAAATAATAATAATGAAAGTCATAGTCATTTTCTATTTTTGTTTACTCATAATCATTTAACTAGTCACATATAAGACATTCAATTTCATAGAACATAAATCATGGTAAAAAAAACTAAAAAATTAATTCAAGAAGCCTAAAAAAGAGGGGGAAAAAATGAAATCGCGATTTTTATTTATCTACTCTGAATCTACTCTGACCGATCTAATCATACACGAGATATTCAATTCCTTACAACATAAACTCATGTTAAAAAAAATTAAAGTGATTAAAAGTACCTGAACTTGAAGCTTGTTTCATGGTGTTTCTCCCTGACATTTTTCTTCTTTTTTATAAGCTTAATTAGAGTATTTTATTTGGAGTTTAATGTTGGGGTTAACATTATATATAGCTCACTTAAGTACATATTAGGAAAAACTTTTATAAGCACTTTTTTTCCCACAATTAGATAAAAACAAATTTTATTAATTAGGAGATCACATTAATTTCATTTCTTTTTTTGTTTTTCTTGTTCTTTCATTTGTACGTTACGTTTTGCATTTTATTTTATCATGCAATAAAAAATTTCTTCCAAAAGTAATAATTACATTTTCCCTCAATTTGCTTTTAACTTTCTACATAATTCAAATAATTAACTCTTGTGTTGAAACATTAGTGTATGTAGAAAATTATACTGAGCTTTGTAATTCGATATTAAAGAAGATGTTTTTTATGAAAAGTATTTCTAGAAAAATAAAAGATACATTCTTATCTATTCTTATTTTTGTTTAATAGGTTAGAAAAAAGAATATTATCCCGAAAATATTTAATTTAAAGTAATAATATAAAAGCTAAGTAAAGGAAGTCATTTCCAAAATTTTAATGATTTTCTGAAGAAAAAAAAGTTTAAATTTATGTCCAATCAAATACGAAAAATTGAAAAATATTTTATATATATAAAAAAATCCGTCCATAGCAAACATATCCTAAGTGTACACACACGTAGATATACATATGCATGTATATTAAATCGTGAATACTCCTAATTTAATCTTATCTATTTTACCATAACATTCGGTGCATACATCAAATTTGGTCAATTTAACTCCACGAGCATTTGCACCGACAAAATAAGTGACTTAGTTTTCTTTATTTTGATCCTTTTATCGCCTTTATACTAACAACATATTTAGTATAATTTTAAAAGTAAAAATTCTAATAAATAAATTGTGTATAAAAAAAATTCTCAATAATCATGAGATAAAAATTAATTTTGATATACCATAGTCAAAATAAAAATAAGCTACAAACAAGTAATCGTGCAACATTGTTTTTCTTATATATATATATATATA